>NC_056727.1:897675912-897721290 GCF_019279795.1 Protopterus annectens | reverse complement strand
AACCTATTAACTAAGGATAGTATGTACCCCCATATAAAGAATGCCATGTAAACCATCTATTAACTAAGGATAGTATGCACCCCCATATAAAGAATGCCATGTAAACCATCTATTAACTAAGGATAGTATGCACCCCCATATAAAGAATGCCATGTAAACCATCTATTAACTAAGGATAGTATGCACCCCCATATAAAGAATGCCATGTAAACCATCTATTAACTAAGGATAGTATGCACCCCATATAAAGAATGCCATGTAAACCATCTATTAACTAAGGATAGTATGCACCCCCATATAAAGAATGCCATGTAAACCATCTATTAACTAAGGATAGTATGCACCCCCATATAAAGAATGCCATGTAAACCATCTATTAACTAAGGATAGTATGCACCCCCATATAAAGAATGCCATGTAAACCATCTATTAACTAAGGATAGTATGCACCCCCCATATAAAGAATGCCATGTAAACCATCTATTAACTAAGGATAGTAGGCACCCTCCATATAAAGAATGCCATGTAAACCATCTATTAACTAAGGATAGTATGCACCCCATATAAAGAATGCCATGTAAACCATCTATTAACTAAGGATAGTATGCACCCCCATATAAAGAATGCCATGTAAACCATCTATTAACTAAGGATAGTATGCACCCCATATAAAGAATGCCATGTAAACCATCTATTAACTAAGGATAGTATGCACCCCCATATAAAGAATGCCATGTAAACCATCTATTAACTAAGGATAGTATGCACCCCATATAAAGAATGCCATGTAAACCATCTATTAACTAAGGATAGTATGCACCCCCATATAAAGAATGCCATGTAAACCATCTATTAACTAAGGATAGTATGTACCCCATATAAAGAATGCCATGTAAACCATCTATTAACTAAGGATAGTATGCACCCCCATATAAAGAATGCCATGTAAACCATCTATTAACTAAGGATAGTATGCACCCCCATATAAAGAATGCCATGTAAACCATCTATTAACTAAGGATAGTATGCACCCCATATAAAGAATGCCATGTAAACCATCTATTAACTAAGGATAGTATGCAACCCCATATAAAGAATGCCATGTAAACCATCTATTAACTAAGGATAGTATGCACCCCATATAAAGAATGCCATGTAAACCATCTATTAACTAAGGATAGTATGCACCCCCATATAAAGAATGCCATGTAAACCATCTATTAACTAAGGATAGTATGCACCCCCATATAAAGAATGCCATGTAAACCATCTATTAACTAAGGATAGTATGCACCCCCATATAAAGAATGCCATGTAAACCATCTATTAACTAAGGATAGTATGCACCCCCATATAAAGAATGCCATGTAAACCATCTATTAACTAAGGATAGTATGCACCCCCATATAAAGAATGCCATGTAAACCATCTATTAACTAAGGATAGTATGCACCCCATATAAAGAATGCCATGTAAACCATCTATTAACTAAGGATAGTATGCACCCCATATAAAGAATGCCATGTAAACCATCTATTAACTAAGGATAGTATGCACCCCATATAAAGAATGCCATGTAAACCATCTATTAACTAAGGATAGTATGTACCCCCATATAAAGAATGCCATGTAAACCATCTATTAACTAAGGATAGTATGCACCCCATATAAAGAATGCCATGTAAACCATCTATTAACTAAGGATAGTATGCACCCCATATAAAGAATGCCATGTAAACCATCTATTAACTAAGGATAGTATGCACCCCCATATAAAGAATGCCATGTAAACCATCTATTAACTAAGGATAGTATGCACCCCCATATAAAGAATGCCATGTAAACCATCTATTAACTAAGGATAGTATGCACCCCATATAAAGAATGCCATGTAAACCATCTATTAACTAAGGATAGTATGCACCCCCATATAAAGAATGCCATGTAAACCATCTATTAACTAAGGATAGTATGCACCCCATATAAAGAATGCCATGTAAACCATCTATTAACTAAGGATAGTATGCACCCCCATATAAAGAATGCCATGTAAACCATCTATTAACTAAGGATAGTATGCACCCCATATAAAGAATGCCATGTAAACCATCTATTAACTAAGGATAGTATGCACCCCCATATAAAGAATGCCATGTAAACCATCTATTAACTAAGGATAGTATGCACCCCCATATAAAGAATGCCATGTAAACCATCTATTAACTAAGGATAGTATGCACCCCCATATAAAGAATGCCATGTAAACCATCTATTAACTAAGGATAGTATGCACCCCCATATAAAGAATGCCATGTAAACCATCTATTAACTAAGGATAGTATGCACCCCATATAAAGAATGCCATGTAAACCATCTATTAACTAAGGATAGTATGTACCCCATATAAAGAATGCCATGTAAACCATCTATTAACTAAGGATAGTATGCACCCCATATAAAGAATGCCATGTAAACCATCTATTAACTAAGGATACTATACATATAAATAATGAATGCCATGGAAACCATCTATTAACTAAGGATAGTATGCACCCCCATATAAAGAATGCCATGTAAACCATCTATTAACTAAGGATAGTATGCACCCCCATATAAAGAATGCCATGTAAACCATCTATTAACTAAGGATAGTATGTACCCCCATATAAAGAATGCCATGTAAACCATCTATTAACTAAGGATAGTATGCACCCCATATAAAGAATGCCATGTAAACCATCTATTAACTAAGGATAGTATGCACCCCATATAAAGAATGCCATGTAAACCATCTATTAACTAAGGATAGTATGCACCCCCATATAAAGAATGCCATGTAAACCATCTATTAACTAAGGATAGTATGTACCCCATATAAAGAATGCCATGTAAACCATCTATTAACTAAGGATAGTATGCACCCCATATAAAGAATGCCATGTAAACCATCTATTAACTAAGGATAGTATGCACCCCCATATAAAGAATGCCATGTAAACCATCTATTAACTAAGGATAGTATGCACCCCATATAAAGAATGCCATGTAAACCATCTATTAACTAAGGATAGTATGCACCCCCATATAAAGAATGCCATGTAAACCATCTATTAACTAAGGATAGTATGTACCCCATATAAAGAATGCCATGTAAACCATCTATTAACTAAGGATAGTATGCACCCCCATATAAAGAATGCCATGTAAACCATCTATTAACTAAGGATAGTATGCACCCCCATATAAAGAATGCCATGTAAACCATCTATTAACTAAGGATAGTATGCACCCCCATATAAAGAATGCCATGTAAACCATCTATTAACTAAGGATAGTATGCACCCCCATATAAAGAATGCCATGTAAACCATCTATTAACTAAGGATAGTATGCACCCCATATAAAGAATGCCATGTAAACCATCTATTAACTAAGGATAGTATGCACCCCCATATAAAGAATGCCATGTAAACCATCTATTAACTAAGGATAGTATGCACCCCCATATAAAGAATGCCATGTAAACCATCTATTAACTAAGGATAGTATGCACCCCCATATAAAGAATGCCATGTAAACCATCTATTAACTAAGGATAGTATGCACCCCATATAAAGAATGCCATGTAAACCATCTATTAACTAAGGATAGTATGCAACCCCATATAAAGAATGCCATGTAAACCATCTATTAACTAAGGATAGTATGCACCCCATATAAAGAATGCCATGTAAACCATCTATTAACTAAGGATAGTATGCACCCCCATATAAAGAATGCCATGTAAACCATCTATTAACTAAGGATAGTATGCACCCCATATAAAGAATGCCATGTAAACCATCTATTAACTAAGGATAGTATGCACCCCCATATAAAGAATGCCATGTAAACCATCTATTAACTAAGGATAGTATGCACCCCCATATAAAGAATGCCATGTAAACCATCTATTAACTAAGGATAGTATGCACCCCATATAAAGAATGCCATGTAAACCATCTATTAACTAAGGACAGTATGCACCCCATATAAAGAATGCCATGTAAACCATCTATTAACTAAGGATAGTATGCACCCCATATAAAGAATGCCATGTAAACCATCTATTAACTAAGGATAGTATGCACCCCCATATAAAGAATGCCATGGGAACCATTTATTAACTAAGGATAGTATGCACCTCCATATAAAGAATGCCATGTAAACCATCTATTATCTAAGGATAGTATGCACCCCCATATAAAGAATGCCATGGAAACCATCTATTAACTAAGGATAGTATGCACCCCCATATAAAGAATGCCATGGAAACCATCTATTAACTAAGGATAAGTATGCACCCCCCATATAAAGAATGCCATGGAAACCATCTATTAACTAAGGATAGTATGCACCCCCATATAAAAAATGCCATGTAAACCATCTATTAACTAAGGATAGTATGCACCCCCATATAAAGAATGCCATGTAAACCATCTATTAACTAAGGATAGTATGTCCCCCTATATAAAGAATGCCATGTAAACCGTCTATTAACTAAGGATAGTATGCACCCCCATATAAAGAATGCCATGGAAACCATCTATTAACTAAGGATAGTATGCACCCCCATATAAAGAATGCAATGGAAACCATCTATTAACTAAGGATAGTATGCACCCCCATATAAAGAATGCCATGTAAACCATCTATTAATTAAGGATAGTATGCACCCCTATATAAAGAATGCCACGGAAACCATCTATTAACAAAGGATAGTATGCACCCCCATATAAAGAATGCGATGGATGCCATCTATTAACTAAGGATAGTATGCACCCCCATATAAAGAATGCCATGGAAACCATCTATTAACTAAGGATAGTATGCACCCCCATATAAAGAATGCCTTGGAAACCATCTATTAACTAAGGATCGTATGCACTCCCATGTAAAGAATGCCATCGAAACCATCTATTAACTAAGGATAGTATGCACCCCCATATAAAGAATGCCATGGAAACCATCTATTAACTAAGGATAGTATGCACCCCCATATAAAGAATGCCATGGAAACCATTTATTAACTAAAGATAGTATGCACCCCCATATATTTTTCAAAATGTCATTCAGAACCAGTTTTATAGAGCTTCAAGACTGAATGTAATAGACAAAGATTTTATTCATCAGGTTGAGCAAACCAGCAGTGATTTATTAGAAAGGGGCTATCATATTAAAGATGTACAGGTTGGCATCAAGGAGGTGAGTAAACAGAGATGTTTAAAGGGCAAACCATATTTTTCTAGGAGTAAAGACATTAGAGAAGGTTATAATGATGGGCAGAAAGATAATATTACAGAAAATAAACAAACTAGAATATCATTCTATCACTCTAAAGATGCATGGATATATAAGAATGTGATTGCTAAAGTGGTTAGAAAGACCTTCTACATTGCCCACCTGATCATGAAGGGATTCACATCCAGATCTAGTGAGGTCATTGTTTCCCTGTACTCTTCACTTATCAGACCAATGATCGAGTACAATGCCCCATTCGGGATGTATCTCACCCGACATCTGCAGCAATTGGAGAGACCCCAAAAGTTCCTCACCAAAAGGATAAAGGGACTCCAAAATCTGTCATATGCTGCCAGATTGAAGAAACTCCAGCTCTATTCAGTCGCATACCGTCTGCTCAGAGGTGACATGTGCCTGACATACAAGGCCATGTCCAACCCGAATTAATGGACATGCTCCACCTCAAAAATCCAAATCCACCAAAACCACTAGAGCAAGCGACTTAAACCTTAGCACGGATATAAATAGGGCGTGCTGGAGGGATAGATTTATCACTCAGAGACTCCCTATGCTGTGGAATAAAATCCCGGTCCATGTGAGGCAGAGCACCTCGCTGACTCTGTTCAAGAGAAATCTAGACCTGTGGATGGGAGATCGTAGGTTTACCCCGGGAATCATCTCTGGGTCACTGCTGGACAGAGGCACAACAAACTAATGGGCACAGTATTTTTTCATATAAGGGGTGGCGTAAGCCACAATAATTTGGGCTAGGCTTATAAATGCCTTAGGGCAGATAGCCTAGTATAAACCTATGAACCTATGAACCTATAAAGACACATTGGAATATACTGAGACTAGATAAGAGCATTAGTAGTCTAATAGATGTGAAACCTAAGTATTCACTAAAGAACTATAAATCTCTGAAGAGACAGTTATGTCAGCCCAAGGTCAATGATAGGAAGTATGCCCCTACAAGGTCAGCTACAGAAAAAGGTAGGCAAAAATGTGGCAGATGTAATTTCTGCAAATATATAGACAGTAGTTCTAGGTTTGAACATCCAGACCAGTTAAAGACATATGAGTGTGACATTGAGGCTACTTGTGAAACAGAACATTTAGTCTATTTGGCTCATTGCACAGTGTGCCATAATTTCTATGTAGGGAAGACAGACAGGTCTCTGAAGGAAAGAATACATGAACATATTTATGCTATTCATAAAAAGAATAAAGTGAATGCATTGGCTAAGCATACTATTAATAATGACATGGAACATATCTTTAAATTTCTAGTTATAGGGAGAGCATGTAAGAGTATAAGAGGGGGGACCTACGGAACATCACTGAAGAGCTTGAAGCTAAGTGGATAGTAAGATTAAGGGCTGATAGAGGCCATGGATTAACCCATGCATCCCAAGTTAAAGTCTAGGCAGCTTTTTAGATAAGCTGTACTGTGGAATTGTATGTGTGATAAATAAGTGGCTTCTTGTTACATGGTTATATGTGGTTTGAACAACACAAGTGGAAAATGTCAACGTGCAGATAAAATCTGTTTTTGTGATTGTACACTTAAATGTCATGAAATCTTGAGTTAAAATCTAGATATGTTCATAAATAGGCTATTAGAAGAGTATGTATATATTTTAGAATTTTTCGTCCATTTAATGGGACATACCTTGTAGAATGTTGCTTTAAATTGAAAGTGTTCACATCAGAACAAGGTATTGGTTGCTTTTAATCATGTGCCCCAAGAGGGTGTATATTTAAACCAAGAGCTGTTTTTAAAATGTATTAGACATCTGAAGAAGTGGGGTTACCCACAAAACCACTTGTGTTGAATAAACATAATTTACAATTAGTTCAGAACGTTGCTGTGTGCTGCCTTTGAAGTTGCAGGCATAACTAAAGAAAGACTTTTGATTGCCTTTGGCCTGACAGACTATTTTTGTATCAAACTTAGTTGTAGTAGGCTTGATTAGTCCCTAAGTTGCTTGATAAAACTGATGAGAGAGTATTTACCTTGCTAGGCATTGCACTTCCTAAATTTTGCCATGACTTCCTTTTGTTATATAGCCTACTGCTGCTGGGATTCACCTTACTACGGCCAAGAAAGTACACATGGGATATACTAGTCTGTGTGCCCTCTTGATAGTAATAAGGTGAGATGGTTGCAATTGCAGTGCCTTAGTGAAGTGTTCTTTCAGAAATTTCACAAAATCCCCTTATAGGTTCATAGGTTCATAGGTTTATACTAGGCTATCTGCCCTAAGGCATTTATAAGCCTAGCCCAAATTTTTGTGGCTTACGCCACCCCTTATATGAAAAAATACTGTGCCCATTAGTTTGTTGTGCCTCTGTCCTGCCGTGACACAGAGATGATTCCCGGGGTAAACCTACGATCTCCCATCCACAGGTCTAGATTTCTCTTGAACAGAGTCAACGAGGTGCTCTGCCTCACATGGACCGGGATTTTATTCCACAGCATAGGGAGTCTCTGAGTGATAAATCTATCCCTCCAGCACGTCCTATTTATATCCGTGCTAAGGTTTAAGTCGCTTGCTCTAGTGGTTTTGGTGGATTTGGATTTTTTGAGGTGGAGCATGTCCATTAATTCCGGGTTGGACATGGCCTTGTATGTCAGGCACATGTCACCTCTGAGCAGACGGTATGCGACTGAATAGAGCTGGAGTTTCTTCAATCTGGCAGCATATGACAGATTTTGGAGTCCCTTTATCCTTTTGGTGAGGAACTTTTGGGGTTACTCCAATTGCTGCAGATGTCGGGTGAGATACATCCCGAATGGGGCATTGTACTCGATCATTGGTCTGATAAGTGAAGAGTACAGGGGAACAATGACCTCACTAGATCTGGATGTGAATCCCTTCATGATCAGGTGGGCAATGTAGAAGGTCTTTCTAACCACTTTAGCAACGTGAGTGTCAAAAGAAAGGCCACTGTCAACCTGGGTCCCCAGGTCCCTGATAACCTCTTCTGTGCTTAGTGGATTGCCACCTATATGGTAGCTTGGAGTTACCTTGTTTTTCCCGAAGGGTATGACTATACATTTTTTGGCGTTTAACTTCAGGCCATGGCTCTGGCACCAGCTATCTGTTTCCATGAGTCCCTTCTGAAGGATATCTGTGTCCAATGCACTTTCCACTATGGCGCCCAGTTTGCAGTCGTCTGAAAACTTTGTCAGCCAAAGTCCTCCCATGTTGGCCTGTACTTCTGAGAAGTAGATGCCAAACAATAGGGGGCCAAGGACCGAGCCCTGTGGGACACCACTTGTGACCGGCTTGGAGTCTGACATAGCGCCAGCAACTCTAACCCTGTGGGTTCTGTCCTTAAGCCAGTTTGCAACCCATCTTGTGACATATGGGTTTACATTTAAGCTGGTAAGTTTTTCTACAATACCCGAGTGGGGTATTGTGTCGAAAGCCTTTGCAAGGTCAAGGTAGGCTGTATGGACTGCCTTTCCTCATCAATGGCCTTGGTGACTGTTTCAAAGAAGTCAACCAAGTTCAAAAGGCATGATCTTCCCTTGACAAAGCCAAACTGGGTCGGGTCCAATGTCTGCAAGTCCCCTATATCTTTGTTTATGAGCTCCATTATGATCCTCTCCATAGCTTTGCAGACTAGACTTGTTAAGCTTATGGGGTGGTAATTACCAGGGTCCGTGAGGCGCCGCCTTTGTGGAGTGGGACCACAGTTGCCGTCACGCCACTCCTTGGGCACGTATCCTGTGGTAAGGCTGAGATTAAACAGCTGCCTTATGTGCGGGTTTAATTCCTCATTTAGCTCGTGTAGCACACAGCCGGGGACACCATCCAGTCCCATTGATGCTGTGTTTTAGCTTTAGAGAGAGCAGCTTTCACCTGCGCATTTGAGATGTCCGGGAGGCTACACTCGGCTGGGATAGTTATCTCTCCTTTAGGGGAGAGGGGTGAAGTTTGCACTGAACCTGTCTGCCAGTATGTTGGCAATGTCTGTGGGTTCAGTGATTTTTGTATCATTTTGGACTAATTCTGAGCATATCTGGGAGTTTCCACCCAGGTTCCTAACATAGCTGAAAAAGGCCTTATGATTGTCCTTTGAATCCATGGCAATTTTTCTCTCAAAATTGGCCTTAGTTGATTTTATGAGTGCTCGTATTTTTTTACTAATAATGATCAGGGGTGACTTCCCTTTTATGGATTTTGTTCTATCATGTAATAGCTTTCTCCTCTTATTGTAAAGTTTGTTAATGGCTGGGGTCCACCAGACTGGACGTTTGCCCTTTGTGGAAAGAGTCTTGGTTTTATTTGGGATTGCCTGATCCATGCAGTCCTGGAGGTGTTCATAGAAGGCATTTGTAAGGGCTTCCGCAGCTTGGGTTGTGGTTTCCACTGGCTCAGGGGCCTTGAAGGATACCACCCTTGCCATACACCCCCCTGGATGCCAGTTACAAAGACAGTGCACTTCCTCTGACTATTTCCTAAATCTTTGGCTTCCTCTGACTATTTCCTAAATCTTTGACTTTGTCCCACAGCTTTGATGTCTCACAGTTCACCATCCCAAGCACCTTATTATGGCCTGCTATGTGATATGAGGAACCACATTCTCTAATGGTGACACTGTCCTTATGCATTGCTTCAATGCCTATTGATGGTGAATTTGCTCTGCTGTTAAGGATGCAGTGTCATTCAGGATCTTGCTGAATTGTATTGTAAAGGTGTCTGATCTTTCTGAGCAATTCTAAGATGGATTGCAGAGAAACCAGTTCTCCACCTAATACTTACCTATCAGCTATGTATTTGAGAACTTCCATGCACTCCTGCAGCTGAAGATTAAGACAAACCAAACTTAGATAGTGGAAAAGTGCATCACAGGATGAGCAACAACATTGCCCAAACAGGCAAGGGCTACATTGTAACTTAAATAGTGGATATTGAAAGGAAACCTTTGGCAGCATTTCAGGAGCCCATACTGGACCACAAACAGTTCACAGGAATGTTAAAACATTGTTGCCAAACTGTAAACAGCTGAATGTTGGCCTTTCTAATGAAATATTAATTAACTTATTTATTTATTTTTACTTCTGGTGTAATTAGAACTTATAGACTGAGCATTACTTTCACTCTGCCATTTGAGCAGTGGTCAAATAATTCCCTCAGGTGGAAACTGAGTATAATGCCAATCTATGACAACAAAAACTCTCTGAAATTGTAATCATTTGAAATCTTGGGACCTGCGTTAGTGAGCCCCTTCCCCCCATTGTGCATGCTGAAAAGCAGACTTAGATATATAAGTCGAAGGTTCCCATTTCTTGGAATATTCCCTTTCCACTTGAGTATGGTGATCTTAAAGTTGGTAGATATATGTTTGGGGGGGGGGGGTGGAGGGCTTACCGCCATGCAGAAAAGAAATTTAAAGGAGAAGAGCGATGTTTTGCATTCACCCTTTGAATCCATTTTTGTCTCTTTTTTCAGTATTACAGCACTTGCTGATGCGACTGTCAGAATTTCAATAGGAAGCCCACTGTAATGCTCTATCTCCTAACTATCTATAGGATGCCATATGCCAGTTCTCCTGTGACAGTTAATAACAACAATTTCATGGAATTCTAATAAATAGCTAATGAAATATTTGGATGCAAAATGCACTCAAGGAGGTTGTTTACCCTCCAGGATTTCACAGCATCTCAATCTTGATTTACACAACAGCACACTCATCTCACCATATCCTGGGGATTCATAAATGCCATGTCAGTGACTGCGGCCAAGCCAGCATTGGTTACATCGCATGGGCAATGAGCAGCAATGCTAATCATATATACATATGGCCCAGTCAGTGTGTGCACAATAAGCAGCTCCCTGTCATGACCACAGCACAGTTCAGGAGATACATTATGTTAGAACATGTCATTGATAGATGTAAGTGTGAACTTCTTTTTCTTTTAGCTGTTCCCGTTAGGGGTCACCACAGCGGATCACCCATTTCCATTTCTTCCTGACCTCTGCGTCTTGTGCTGTCACACCAACCACCTGCATGTCCTCTCTCACCACATCCATAAGCCTTATCTTAGGCCTTCCTCTTTTCCTCTTACCTGGCAGCTCCATCCTAGGTAAGTGTGAACAACAGAGGTGAATACTGAAGGTGTCCAAGCACCTTAGTAGTTGTGTCGAGCTTGCTCTCATAGGTTGACAATGTTAATGTAATGTACAACAATATGTATATATATATATATATATATATATATATATATATATATATATATATATATATATATATACATACATACAGAGAAATGTACAATGAAGGAAAGAACAGAACTGTTGGCTGTGGGTGGAGTAGAGGTTATACAATATTGACAGAATCCACAGGGATGGACACCAATATGTTCAAATAGATGTGTGCAAGAAACTGTGTCAGAAAAGCAGAACAGAGAAAGTGTTATGACAATACGTGAATGTATAATAATGTGAAATCTATGCAAGAGGGTGCTGTAAAATAAAATGTCATGATGCAGAGGGCTGTACCACTCCTGATAACATCAGAGTATGAATAGCAGACCTGTACTATAATGTTACTGACATTAGAAAAGGAAGATAAGATAACGTAAGGGGAGTCCATCCATCAATGCAGTCTACATGCCAGTATACCCACAGTTTCCTAACAAGGGGAGCCACTGCATATGTCAGAGTGAAAGCAGTCATAAAACAGACATATGAAGCAACTGTAGCACATGTGCAGACTGCAGACTTAATGTTGTAAAGCAACAGCATACAACTTCTTAGGTAATTCAAAACCTCTGACCAGTACATTGGCACAGTTGAAATAATTATATCACTACATTGATCAAGTGAATGATTTAGAATAAAGACAGTAGCTGTACTTTTTTTCTCCTTTTTTCATATTGATACATGCACAGTGATGTTTATCTCTTTTGCATGACTAATAGTGCATCCAAAGGATTTTTCTTCAGTTTTATCATAGGATGTAGAGTGCCATTCTGCTTTGGTTACAGATGGCTATCAGTGTTGTTCTCTGCCAACTGTAGAGTAATAATGACAGCACAGAGAGATGGCTGTTTTTTTAATAATCCTTTTGTGGGCATGTGTGTGTTGTTTCTATGTATGTTTTGACTAAATTATAGGTTGGAAATGGGAGCATAGAACAGATATAAATATGGGAAGCAAGCAGTGGGTAAAACACAAAGTCAGCCAATAATGAATGGTTGACCAGTTTGATCAAAGCCTTTTGCTGTTTGCATACTCACTGTCTCTCCTTCTTTTAACGGGCAAAGAAATCTGCTCATTATATCATAGCTGGACTTCTGAGAAGAATGCTTCTTAAAAAGTTGAGCTTTGATTGCTCTGTTGTTTTTAGCATTAGGCACCAACAAACTAGAACTGATAGGCAAAGTTGTTCTGATTTGCCTAAATTGAAGTCTCTGAGCAGGTGAGCCAAGTAGGTTGTCACGGGGTATATTTCTAAGATTAAGTAAATTCAAGAAGATATCAGTATTGTCATGCTTTGACCTCTCCAGTAATTGCTTCACACTCTGTACTGCATGTTCAGCCAGGCCGTTTGACTGTGGGTATTCAGGACTGCTTGTAAAATGGATAAAGTCCCACTCTTTTGCAAATCTCTGAAACAATTGACTGGTAAACTGAGAACCGTTGTCTGAAATAACTTTGTGTGGACTACCATGGACTGAGAAATGATGTTTCATCTTAGTAATAACAGCACTGGATGTTAGGTTAGGTAGCAAATCAATCTCAAACCAGTTCGAATAAGAGTCTACCAGCACTAAGTAATGCTGATTGTTCCACTCAAATATGTCAGTGGCTACTGTTGACCAAGGTAGTTTGGGAATTTGGCTTAGCAGAAGTGACTCTTTTTGCAGATGCGCCTTAGTACTGCTGTACATCGAGCAAGAAGAAAGCACTTTATCCATGTCTTTCAATAGAGAAGGCCAAAATACTAGTCCTCTCACTCTTCTTTTGGTAGAATCAGAACCTCAGTGGCCATGATGCAAAATCTGAATGTATTCAAGTTTAGCCCTTGTATAGATCATTTTGAAATTATACTTTTGCAATTTGAGCATCATTCTTTGTAGTCTTGCTGGAGCTGAATGCATATGCTTCTTTAAAATAGTGACTACAGGTTGATGGTCAGTTTCTATCTGTATAGCTCGACCTTAAGTATAATCATCGAATTTCGAACATGCAAACACAATTGCCAAAAGTTCCTTCTCAATTTGACCACACTGCATCTCAGTTTGGGTAAGAGTTCTAGATGGATGGGCATCACGTCTGCCCTCTTGAAGAATAGGTGCACCAAGACCGGACTTTGAAGCATCACAGGAAAGAACTACTGGTTTGGGGACATCATATTACCTTAATGTAGGTGGGTTGGCAATTTGCTGTTTGAGGTCATCAGATTCTCTCTGGTGTTGTTCTAACCATGCCAGAAAGTTCTGAAGAAGTCCACTTGGGGATGAAAGCACTTAACTGTCTGCAATAAATCTGTGGAGTTTTATCTGGACTTTTGCTTGTTTCTTCCACATTTCTAGTGTGGTTATTAGTTGGACTCTTGTTCATTTGACTTTTGTTCTAATCATGACCAGGCAACTTTTTACATGTCAGCTCTGTTAAAGGCACCAATAACTCACTAACTTCAGGGATAAATTTGCCCAAATAGTTAACATACCAAGAAAACGCTGTAGAGCTTGAACATTGTCTGGAACTGACATCTCAAGAATGGCTGCTTGTTTAGAAGGGTCTGGTCATAGGCCTGTACTGGTAAATAAATGACCTACATAAGTAACTTCTGGTAGTCTGAATTTACATTTCAGAGGACTGAGCTTTAAATTCACTTCACATGCTCTGTCCAGACCTTTCCTGAGGTTTCTGTCATGCTCTGCTTCACCATTATCTCCAACCAGTAAATCATCAACTATTATTGCACACAGGTAGTCTGGAAAAATTTGCTCCATTGCACACTGAAAGACTTCACTGGCAGAATGTATTCCAAAAGGCATCCTGATGAATCTGTATCTACCAAATGGGGTACTGAATGTAGTCAGTAGTGAAGATTTGTGATCAAGCATTACTTTTCAAAATGAGCTCTTTGCATCTAAGACAGGAAAAACAGTGACATTTGGCATGAGGGTGGCAATCTCCTCAACTGTACACATAGGATGATGAGGTCTTTTTAATGCCTTGTTCAAGTCTCTTGGGTCAATGCATGTTCTGATTTCATCTGAATTTTTCTTATGCACAGCTACCATGGAAGACACCCACTCAGTTGGTTCTATGACTAGACAAATCACAACTTGCTACACCATTTTGTCTAACTAGACCTTGACTTTGTTGTGCATAGCTATAGGAACTCTTCTTGCTGGTCTGACCACTGGACTGACCTCTGGGTCTACTTTCATGGAGTACACAACTGGAAGTTTGCCTAGTTTGTCATCAAAAACAGCATACTCTAAGAAAATAGCTTCATTGAAGCTGAAACTGGGGCATATGCTTACATGATTGACTTATTTGGTAAAAGAAAGCAGTTTCAATGTCAAACTGTCTCTGAGACCTAATAATGACTGTGAAGGTCTTCTGACTACATAAAATTGCAAACTGTAACTGTTCCCAGCCAAATAGCATAAAAGCACTACTGAACATTCGGTTTGAATCTCTTCACCTCCACAGGCAGCAAGCTTTGCACAATTGGCCAAATTAAGTTGTTCACCAGCCCTCACTTTATCAAATGTTTCTGCTGACATTACATTGCCCTTTGAACCAGTGTCTGTTTTGAGCTCTCTGGGTTTATCATTGATCTGGACAGTACAAAATACTTCATTCTTTGCCAACAAATCTACTGCATTAACCTTTTCACCAACCACTGATACACCATCTACATAGAAAGTAGGGTTGCAGCTCTCTATATGGTCAACTTGCTTTTTTGCGTGACTTTTCTTAATAACTGAATGAGGCTTGCTTGATTTATAACACTTTTGAAAATGATTCCATTTTTTACACTTGTGGCATTGCTGACCAAATGCTAAGCACTTCTCTCTTTTAGACTCATGATTGGCACCACAATTACGACAGTTAACAATAAGACGTAACTTGGGTTTTGCTGACTCTCCTTATACTTCACTGAGCATGCTCTTTTTACTGAGCTAGTCTTGGAATTTGTTAGAAAGCTACGGCTCCTCCCATGGGAACCTGCAGGTGTTGCAACCATGTGCTTATGCCTGTTTCTGGTTGCTACATGTTGAATGCTGTCCACGTTTGATCTAAAGGCTGTTGGAACCATGCTCATCACTTGCAAGCTTACTTGTGTGCCTTTCTGTGAGCTCACGGATCTGGCAAATCTATATGGCTTTGCTTAATGTTAGATCACTGTCACGAAGCAAAATCTTTCTCACTGCAGCACTATTAACATACTCACAAGCCTGTTCTTTATTCACTCATCTTTCAAGTCACCAAATCTGCATGTTTTGGCTTTGAGAAATAAGGCTGTTATATATGCTTCAAAAGTTTCACCTGGCTTTTGGTCTCTTGTACAAAATAAGTGCCTCTCTAATGTAACATTTGTCTGGCGGTTGCACATTTCTCTAAATTTACATTTCAAGCACTCAGGGTCCTCCTTTGATTCAGCTGATACCACAATATGGCAGTTTTCCCCCTCTCCTGCATATACTGCTGGTGCATATACAAGTTAACACTATCTTTCAATGGCTTCTCACCCAGCTAAGTTAAGCAAAATGAATGCCCTTGTATGTGTATCTTTTTCAGAAAAAGCTGCTTGTATTATGATCAAACACAAGTGGACTAGATCTGCAAAATGCCTCTGCCATCTCAACACACAGTAGTGAAGTTGATTGAAATTATGTATGAATATACACACATAAATATATATGCCAGAACTTCACGCCAGTACTTGTAATTATGCCCAATAACACAACATACTCTTTGAAATAACTGCACTTTGCCAAATAAATCTCTGTAGCACAAGAACACTTTGAAATCACTGTACTTTGTGAAACCACTCCTTATCAGTGTACAAAATACTTTGAAATGACTGTACTTTATGAATAAACTGTACAAAGCAGAAAAATCAGAGTAAGAAGCACTTTGAGATGAGTGCACTTCGCAAATAAACTGTACACAGCACAAGAACCTTTCAAATGGCTGTACTTTGCAAAATAACTGCACAGTGTAAGAAACACTTTGAAATGGTGGCTGTCTGTGAATAAATGCACACAGCACAAGAAACTTTTCAAAATGGCTGTACTTTGACGGCACTTTGCAATATAACTGTACTTCACAAACAGCAAACTTTGAAATAATTGCACTGTAATAAAGCACACACTCTGCAAACACTTTGCTGACTCTGAGATACTTCGAACAACTCTAGCTATGCTTTGAATGGCTTCAGTCAATGTGAAGTAGTAGTGTGTGCCCAAATACAGTCTTTTACTAAAAAAACATGCAGCCATCTTGCTCTTTAAGTTCAGTTTGCCCTTTTTGTTTTACTCATTATGCCCTTTTAATCTCTTATCATGCTCATTACTTTACACATGCTTGTTATGCAAACAAAAGGAAATTCTGAACCCCATATGAATATTTCTACTAGTTTTATCAAATATCATAGTTTCAAACATTTCATTTAATTAATAATGTGTTTTGTGCCTTTCGTTTGATTAATAATACATTTTGGGCTTTTGTTTTGTGCCTTACAAATGCTACGTTTCATTTTCTTTGCCAAATAAATCATTTATGCAAGTTTTTTGTTACCTTAAATTTGTTTCTGGCCTTTTTTGTTTGTCTGAGCTCTGTTTCATTCAACCAACTTAATTTGCCTTCACCTTCAACTCTGCAACTCTTAATCCCGGTTCTGGCACCATGTCGCTTGTCTGGTCAGGAATAAACAGACAAGCAGTTATGGATTCAGTTCAAGCAGCTTTATTACACACAAACGCATCATGAATGAGGCTTTGTAACTTAAATAAACTTATAAACAGACTGACTACCACACTCCTACATGTTAATACTCTGGTTGTTCTCTCAAAATGCTACTGCTGCCTGCACTCTTTATATGCACATACTTACATCTGGAAATGCTTGTTAAAGGTACACAGTCTCTGTTCTACAGAAAGTGCCAAACCACCCTGATATAATTTACAACCTAATGATTAGAATGCTTCTTTCAGGAAATTGGTACACAGAGTAGCCAGAAAAGATTACTACACCAGAATGAATTTGAAGCCCTGTCTTTGTCATGGACATTCTGTAGGGCAATGCTTTAGCAAAGCAGTACAAGTGTCTGATAAACCCATTTCAGGGGAACAGAAATCATGGTAGCAAGAAAAGAGAAGGACAGCACATGAGTAGATCTGAATCCCTGTCTTTATCATTAATATTCTCTAGGGCAGTGCATTTGCAAGGCATGCCTCCAAAGCAGTCATATTACAGATGTGTGAGAAACACATTTCAGGGGCATGGAAACTATGATAGCAAGAAAAGAGAAATACATCTGAATGGATATGAATACCTTTCTTAGTCACCAATATTCTCTAGAACAATGCATTAGCAGGGCATGACATGGAATCACTCATAGGAAAGATTGTTGGAAAACACATTTCAGGGCAATGTTAGAACAATGCTGACAAGTGAAAACTGCACATTGTAAAACAACATACAACCAACAGGTGACAAAAACAGTCCACCCAGTATACTTACAATGTGCTCATTACTGCAAAACAGTTACATACACATATTAGGTATACTTTGTTTCATACTTGTATTCCAGGTGATAAATCTATGATACGATACAAGGTATACCTCAATGAATTTGAACCTTGGCTTGCATCAACACTATTCAATCTATCTCTATATTAGCAAGATAAACCTCGAAGAAGTTTTACCAAAGCTCTTAGAAAATGCACATTTCATGGGTATATTAGGGCAGTGAAGAAGACTGAAAAATGAACAGGGCAAATAGTATACAAAAATCAGATGACCAAACACCCCCCCCCCCAATGTATTGACAATGTACATGTGACTGTGAAACTGCTACATACACATACTTTGCTTTCTCTTATTTCATATATGCATTGTAACTGATTAGTGCATCAAATGTAGTGTTTTTCAAATTGCTACAATGTAGACTTGAATGGATTTGAACCGCTGCCTCCTTAAGTGATAAATTCTTAAGTTCTAGCTGATATTCTCTAGAACAGCACATTAGCAAATTAAGCTACAAAATAACTTACAGTAAAGTTTTTAGAAAACAGATAATCTGATCAGCATCTTCTCTCAGTTTATAAACCCAAAAGGAATATTGGCAAACTACTTTACAAACACTCTGTTTCACTAAATTAGAACAAACTCCATGCCCATATTAGATCCACCCTTTCCTTTCCCTGTTTTAAAAAGGAGCTTAAATCAAACCTACTTAACTTGAAGTTATGCCATTGCCTTGACCACACGTAGTCTTAGTCTGACCTACTGTATAACCTGTTACATTTCCTAACTTTCTTTCTCTGTTAGTAACTTCTGCTTAAACTAACCTCCTAAATCCTCAGCTCTACTACTATAACCGTACTATAGCCCCCTCCTTTCTCTTCCCCTCCCATTCTCCCCACTATTTATCTCCACCCCACTTCTTATCAATGTCTATACATTGTCCTTCTTTTGAACAATGATTATCTTTTTGTTTTTACTCTCATATGTAGTAAAATTTAGACAACTGCTATCAGTGCTACCCTTAATGTTCATAGTTTAGTTCTTTTGTTTTCTCTTTATAATTAATTTCACATTTGCTTTGCTATTTTTAATAGTTTTTGTCCTGTGTATTTATCTTTGCTTGTGTTTGCTGGGGCTCTTTTCCCTTGGGTCCCCACTGAAAATGGATTGCTTACTATCAGTGCACTGCAAATAGCTAATAACCTTTTTCTTTTTACAATTATTTTGCATTGTGATTGTTATTTAATATTTGTATATTGTCACTTTATCTTTACTTATGTTTGCTGGGGCTTTTCCCCCCGGGTTTCCACTGAAAATGAGTTTGTTTGCAAACTCAATTGGACTAACCTGGTTAACAAATGTGAAATAAATAAATAAAAATAAATATTTTAAGGGAATGTTAGATCAGTGTTGAATACTGAAAATAACCATTGCTAAACAATAAATAACCACTAGGGGATAAAAATCCTCTCTCAATGTATTGTACACATTGTTTCATGATGGCAAAATGCCAGCGAAAATATTAACTTCACCTTATCTCAGTTTTACTTGGTGATCCGTATTAACAGTCAGCTCAGTTGTGTGATTGATGCCAAAATCATAGCATATTCGATGGATATTTCTCTGTTTTTGCTGTAAGACAATAAGTATCATTTATCTGTGGCTATATATATGGGCATTGAAGTTATTATCTGTCAATTTTGTCCAATGTTTGACCACAGAAAGTTGATTTTTGTTCTTTTATAAGTCCTTCTGAGCATTTCTGTGCTGTAATAATGTATTTTTGATAAGATTAATGGCTGTACAGGGCATGGAACAAAGGTGAAAGAGGGCAGCAGGCAGAGGGGGTGACACAAGGTGAAGAGATAAGGACTGAGCAGGATGGAGGTGGATGAAGAAGACAGAGATCAATGGAATGGAACTCATTCCTTTCATATTGATATGATAAATAGCAGTACTTTAGCAAGGGGAGCCAATGAATTGGTCAGACTACACAGGCTCATCAAACATGTATATCAGGAACTGTAACACATTGGAAGAGTAATAGCAAGAAAAAAAAAATATTCACGGGATTTGTATCAAGGCTTCCATAGTCACATTCTCCATAGCAGTACATTAGCAGTGGCAACCAGTGAAGCTGCCCAACTGTAAGGGTTTGTTAAGAAGACACATATCAGGGATATGTAGCACATTTGCAGAGTGAATACCAAACAGTGTAAAACAACATGCAACTCCCAGAGTCAAGCACTCCACAACAGTACCCTAACACAGTAGAAATCATTTCATGAGTACATTGAGTCATCAGAACAGCTTGAATAAAACCATTCATTTAACTGTATTGTACATTTCCCTGTTGATGTGGAGACATACTTAGCTCATTTGCACAATTGATGGCAAGACTGTAGTATTTTCCAAGGATTTGTCATCATTTTTGCTGCAGAGTGAAAAGTATTATTTCTCTTTGGTTATATATAACAATTGACACTGCTTTCTGCCAGCAGTTATTTTATAAGCTCTTTGTGGGTACGTGTGGGTTATGTTTATCTATTACTGGACCAAGATGGAGGTTTGGAAGGGAGTATAGGACCAAGGTTAAAAAGTGAAGCACACAGGAGGTAGAACACAAGGTGAGCTAATAAAGAATGAGCAGGATGTAGATGGGATAGGAGCATACCTCTCAACGTCTTAACTCAACAATGCTAGATGACTCAATGCTTACATTTTGTTAGACAGTGCTAAACTCCCTGACAGAATGTACACAAAGACAGTAGAAACACCTCAGGGGAAAAGAAAAAATGAAGTGAAGACAGGATGAATAGGCTTGTATGGATCTGAAACCATGCCTGTGTCATTTGTATTGTCCACAACAGCATTAGCCAAGTATGCTACAGAATCATGCATAGGGAAGGTATCAGTAAAACATGTTTCAGGATAATTAAATATATTATAACAAGGAAAATGCCATACACCAGAACGAATTTGAGACCATGCCTGTGTCATTCAGTTTCCATAAAGCAGACCATTAGTCAGTGTTGCAATTGTAGCACTCAGAGAAAGAAATTTAAAAAAATGCAGGAGAATGGAGTAAAGTTGTATAATGAAACTGTAATATTGGACAACAATATTCCACCATCAGGGGATTAGAACCCTGCAACCAATGTACTCAGAATGGACTCCTGACATGATGAACATGTTGAGACATAGAAGGCACTAATTTTCTGTGTTTTGTTATTGCTTGATGACAAACACCAAAGTTCAGCTCATTTGTGAAACTGATGGCAAATCCTTTGCGTACGTCAATGATTTTTCTTCAGTTTTCCCCTTAGGTTGATAAGTGTGATTTATGCATTGACATTACTCACTATGAATTTTCATTCAATCTATGACCACAAAAACAGGATTTTAATATATACTCTCTATCTGGGCATGTGTGTGGAGTGTATATCTATTTTTTGGCCAGATTAAAGGCTGGAAATGAGAGTATACGGCAAATATGAAAAGTTGAGAGATATGTATGAGAGTGTTTTTTGCAGGACAGCTGTCCTTTTTATTGAGAAGAAAAAGTTGGGGAAGGAGGTCAGAGAAGTAAGAGCTTAGTGAGAGGGGAGGGTAGGTCACAAAGAAAGACAAACTTGACTGACAGGGTATTGAGTAATACAATAAAGGAGGGGGGAACAAAATGTTGAAGGAGACATCAGATAAACAGGGTAAGACAATGGTGTGGGGAGGATTGTACAACATAAAAGAGTAGGCATAGACAAAAAAGTAGGGGAACACTGGGTTGAGGGATAGGAGTGGATGTTCAGAAATGCAGTGTCTATCAGCTTAGACCCAGTGAGAGATTATTCATCACACTATGAGCGATCATCACTGGGTCCTGCCTCAGGAGCTCAAGAAAGAACTGGGAACCTAGTCTCTATAAGGCCTGTGTGGGCATCCAACCTCCTGTGTATTAGTTGACCACAACCTCTGCCAGCTCCTGTTGGATGACAAAAATGTCACTTCCCCCCACATGCAGTGCTCCATACAACACCCTGTGCAAATGATCATACCTATGTCACATCCTTGTCATTCTCATCATCAAGGCAGGAAAATGAAGCTATTTGTCTGATGCACAGGGTGACTATATCAGTTAATATGTACTTGTGCAATGCATTGGTTTGCCATGAACTTGTAGTGGTTACTGTCAGATACTGTATGCTGGTATTTACAGTAAGTAAACCACATAATTTTGTGTACCTTATGTTGTATGATGTTGTAATGGCTGTATCCTTACACAATGAAAGGTGTGTCATGGAGCTGTTTATGTTTTGTTTCAGGATTCTGTTGGGCACACCTATAAACACACAGCAGCAACACAGTCAAAGACGTCACAGGACAGGATAGACTGCCTGCACAGGAGGCATATGTCCTCACCAAGGTACAGCACTGTAGGTGCATGGCTCCATTAGTCCATATCTGTGTAACAGCCTAACAAGCACAATGGCCATATGAAAAGGTCTGATACCCTTGATAAGTGTCACCAGGGTGTTGGGAGCTATCACATCTACAAGCTGTGGTGCTGTGGATGACCCATCTTCACATTTCCTGTGCTCTGTACAGCCATTTGTCTGACAACAGCTATGACTGTCATGTTCTGCATCCCTTGGTGTAACCTGAACATGATGTGTGTCACAGCAGATGTGTGTTTCATATGCATGGGGGGCATATTGTATATAGGGTGTACTGTCTGTGTGACATACCTGTCTCTCCAACATGTAGTAGTTATACCATAGTGACGGTGTAGGTGTGTAAGTCGAGTAAGACGTGTGCTAGTCCTATCATGGATGTACACAGTGGGATCTGACACCTCCCTGTATGGCAGCCATACACATCTTCTACAAATCATTTATGAGATAGACTACACATGTGCAGTCATGACACATGTTATCTGGAATGTCTATTGTGATACCATAGAACCTGTGTGGCTGCTACATTTGTAGGATTTGCCTGTGTAGTTGCATAGCAAGGGTGTCATTGTACACAATCATAGGTGTGAAGAGTGCCACCTTCAGTATGACAATAACAGTCTGGGAGTTACATCACAGATCTGTCTGTTTATGATGTGCAACATTGAGTCCATCCCCACATCTCACCCACCACTGAAAGTGAAAGGCTAAATTTCTCCATATGTCCATGTGTTCATGATTAATAGCTCAACTGTGTGTGGTGTGCAGACACTACTATATTTCCCATGGGCGGATGACTTTCCAAAGGATAGTATTGTGCAGTCATTGGCATTTAGTATTTGTCAGTGGCTTAGACCACAACTGAATGTGTGTCACAGGCCATCATGGTTAACTGTTGGTTCTGTGTGGGATTCAGTGACAGCTCCTGATATGCAATCACCTGCTAATGTATGCAGTCAGAGAACACTGACAGTGGCTGTGACTGCAGTGAGGGAATGGCTAGAAGTGGTACGCCATCAATGATGTCTGGGGAAATCCACTGTTGACTGATATCGTTGCAGCTTAGGTCTCCTAATGCTATCTTCCCAGGTTATGACTGTCAGACACTTGCCTACCCACCAGCGGACATAACACTCAGTAGATAACCTACACAGTTTCCAGCAAGGCCTGCTGGCCTAATATTGTCTGTTCAGGCCATGGTAGGAAGAGTGAGTAATATTCTCATCAAATATTGCATAGTGTAACACTCAAAGGGGTCCATCAGTTAGAATTGGTAGGCATGATTTGGCCTTGAGCATAACAGACAGTGTGTGGTCCAGTGCCAGTAAGTGTACGACACTGTTACTGGTCATATCCATGCTAACTCCTTTCATGGGATTTCATGTCGCACGAGTCAGAGATCTGGGGATGCTGCTTGGCACTACATGTTAGTTGCCCTTTGTGCAACTAAGTATTGCAGTTGCTTCCAGCATTCTCCAAGAAGAGAGTCATTCAAGGTGTGTGCACAGAGTGCAGACAAACATGTTAGGGGAGTATAATATGTATACCCTTTGAAGGTAATATGGGGGTTTCATGCATGTATTCTGCAGTTGGATATTACCCAAGCACTGTGTACTGGAAGGACACAATAACCCTGTGAAGACTGTGGAAAGCAGGGGAGTCCACAGAATTGCCGGTGCTATTGTCATAGATGTCCAGTCTTGCTGTAACAATCAGCACACTACCAGTGAGCTATCATAGGGGTCACTTTCACAGCACTTCATGTATTCTGCCCTTCAATACATTACTGGTGCATATCTGCATGACATGGCTGTGAGGCCTACTGCAGTGGACTGGCCACATTTGGCCAGTGTGTGTCCACCTGCCACATGTCCTTGGCATGTCATACTGTACAGTTTTGTACCCAACACACATGTCTGCATTCCCACATCATAGCACACAACAACTAGTGTGCTGTCTAGTTGCTTGACAGGTATCATATGCTTGAAAGGCCAATGTAATGTCAGCAAAGTTGAACAAGTCTGCGTGCATGCATGGGCATTCACATTTTGACTGCAAGGTGTATATTCAAACACTGTATATCAGGCTGTCAACCCCAAGGGTGTGGCAGCATGACCCTACCTTTGCAGGACCTGCTGCTGAGGTTTTGGGAGTATACCATATCTAATCATATGACACACAAACACAACATGTGACAGATGTGACTACATTTCAAACCTTACTTCCATGGTGTCTCCAACAGCAGTCATTACATATGGCAATGATCATTATGCCAAGATGCACAGTTCACATCCTGCACCAACATCACACACACCTGCATGTGTGCAGCTCCTTACCAGACACATTGCCAAACAGACAACTTAGAACATCCTGCCTCTGGAGTGCACAGTGCACATAATACTGCATGTGCCACTCTCTCACCGATCAACCACCAGAAGCAAAACACAACATCACACCTCTTAGTCAGAGATGATTACATTGTGAGACACAGTATTGTCTGTGTCAAGTGGCTACATGTGGGACAGGTCACAGATAGCTGTCTGTGGCTTGAAACAATAGGCCTTACTACACATTGCCACAAATCAAGGGATATCAGTGAACATAGTGTTGACATCCTAGTTCCAGCTGGTGTCTATGAGTATGGCTATACGTCACTTGCCTGTATGCAGACAAATAACTGTGCTTAGCTACTGTCTCTCATGGGTATAGACATACCTTTTGGCTTTGGCTGCAGTTGACATTCACCTGGGATGATTGCTCCATACACATGTAAATTAATGGAAGTCAATAATTGCCTTAGGGTCTGGTGTCATTGTCAGACATCAACAGATGTCAACAGACATCAGTGCTTCACCAGTGATGGTATTCATCTCTCACCCCTGAGATTTGTATTAATAGCCATGGCTACCAAGACCCACACAATGCTTCTTAGATGTACTGTTCAGGGAAAAGTTGGCAATGAGAACACCATCTGTATACAACATCATGGTTATGCTGCTACATGGTGGGTATGGCAACATTGAACTCCACTCTGTGGAATGTGTCCCTACCCTGGATTATGCAGATATGTGTGCAGTCAAGGGCATCTAGTTCAAGGCTGTGGAGAGCACCACAGCCATACGAGACTACATGTCCATCCACATCTCCACACATGAAAATGACAGTGTTCAATGTAATGTGGGTGGTGTATACATACTCATTAAAGATAGATACACATCCAGATTTTGTGAAACACTGTGATTTCCCAGAGACAATCCAGGTGCCATTCAGTACTGGAAGGGCACATGCAATAGCCAGCTACAGGAGCAGTTCCATCTATCCAGACACCCATTGTGCGTTTTTGTATGTACATGTGTCTATCAAGATATATCATTACACCATATTGTGGAGTGGCATTAAGTGACTTATAGCTGTGCTGCTTAGTCATGCTGCAGCTCACTTGCTCAAAGGTTAGTCTACATCCTTAACTACATTGTTCTGGAGCAGTGCCGTGACATCCCCCCAAGGGGGAACCAATGTATTGCAACATGTGTTTACCAATATGGGTGACCACTGCAACCCCCCAGTGTGAGGTCCTCCCTGGTGGGATCCGACCACAGATCAGTGTCATTAAAACTACCAGCAGTAGTTCCCCCTTGCAGATAATGCAAACATATATTTTAAAAAAGCTATGTATTACCTCCTGTGGAATGGTTTACATAGGTTGTCTGCACCTCACCCCTCTGATGGGACTGCATGTATGCAGAGCTGTATACCCATGTATTATGGCAGCAGCATTACAACTGCATGAACTCGGCTGTACCTGGTAGGAGGAATACAGGCTCCTCATGGCACAGCAGCCTGCCTCATGGACAACCATCATTATCAGGCTGTACAATAGGAGGTTGCCATTGCTGTGTGTCAGTTGAGGTGAGGGTGCCCCCCCTTAAAATGGTGACACAACCTCCTCAGCTACAATAACCACATAGTGTTGTGATGTTGTGTAGACACAGTATGTGACAAAATTAGCCACCCACACAAAGCAGAACCACAATGCACAATGTAGTTACATGTGTAACCTCAAAGCACAGGCCCAGATTGTCAGTGAACTCATACTTAATGATGCCACATAGAATGGATCTGTAGCCATAGCAAACCTGTAGTCCCACATGCTCTGCATCATCTTTACTCCCCTGTCCCCACCATATGTGATGCACGATATTCCTACAACCTGTCTCATAACTTCAATATCTACAGAGCAGGTCATAAATGGCCTCTCTATGGAGGATGCAGAACATCTATTGATCATGCTAACATCCCAGGCTGCATCCTACATAGGATGTGTCATGGATTACTAACACCATTGGGAATACCTTGCAATCACACTGAAACCACTTGCTGAACCCCAGATAACTGGACAATGGCAAATGTTATACCCTTGCACAGAGGTGGTGCATGCACTGATCACCAGAATTACAGACCTCTTTGCCTGAGTATCGATATCTGTATGGCCGTAGGGCCATTCATCATGGAGTTGATCAGCACACATATATGTGATCTATACACAGTTGACTGTACACAGTTTGGATGTCTGATGGGGGATTATGACTGTTAAATGTGGTGGACATTTCCAAGGCAGTCACCAAGGACCTGGGTGAGGGGACATCAGAGCATGCAACCCCCTGGACTGAGCCAAGCTGTCTCACTATATCCTCCACTCAGGCATCATGTACAAAGCACCCACTTAGGCTTCCATGGTACTATCATTGTATGGGCTACTTAGTGGCCCATTGATGGCACACATACTCAACATAGGGACATCCACCTCTAATAGCTGATCTGTAAGCAGCAGTGTTCAACAGGCTGAGTCCTGTGTCCTCTACTGTTTGGAATCCATTTAACCATGATACAAGTGAATACTAACTGTCTGTGGCTAACGATGTTGACTGATGCCTGCAAAGTGTGAGCACTCATAGAGTTTGTGAGTTATGTCAATATCCTACAAGAGGATAGTGATGAACAAATGCCTGTTGACATAGTAATGGCCATAAACTGCATGAAAATATATATGTAGTATAATTTCCCTCACTAACACCTATGTACCTGGCAATTAGCACATCAGTCTTAACGTGTGATGTACATGCTCAGGGGTGAAAGAACTGGGCACATAGACCTGGCCACACAGGATTACACCTAATGTGCCTGAGATCACCATGTCTCTCCAGTGGTATGATGAGAATCATGTGTCATAGCTGAGGACACAATCACCCATAATTGACATACTCATAACGTCCATGTACTCTTCCTTCAGCATGCCAATATCTGAGTGCAATGGCCATTTGGTAATGGACCTTTTGCACACAAGACCATGGTCCCTCACAAGGGAACTTCATGTCTTCAGCATGTGTTCAATGGGGATCGTATGAAATGAGTGTCATTGTAGCCTGTGACATATAGACTACTCAGAGGTGATTTCTGCTTTGCATACAGGGCAATGTGTGACTGTGCTTGATTGTAAATGCTGCATATCTGTAGGTGGCATAGTACATGGATTAATCACTGTAAGGACAATAACCTAGTATGTGATATTAATAATACATGGTGGTGGGAGAGGTTTGTCTAGCAGATTTTAACCCACCTTTGAAACAGAACCCTGGCTAATGGCAAGCATAGCACCTCAGTGCACCTCAGCACATACCATCTGTATGATTAGCTGAATGACTGTCATTTCACCACAGAGCTTCTGCCTGTGTCCCTCTTGAACAGGGGCAATATGTGCTGATCATGTAAATAAGGGTATATAGTTGTCTATGATTGTGATGGTGATATGACCATTAAGCTAGTGAGGTTCACACCTCCTATGGTTCCATATGTTGATGTAAATTGCTCTAACAGCCACACACAAACATGGCTACATTGAGGATAGCACCACTTCAATTACTGCTTATAGGACATGGCACGGCACACACATAGTGCAAGTTGGCTGTAAGTTGATTAGAAAACTTACCTATGTAATGGTGCACAGTACAGATCACAGTACGTGATGCATACAACACCTCATGTCTAATAGTACTGTCTATTTAGGACATATTATTGATGACATCAGCATGTCAAGTTGTGGTCAGGCATTTGGAGGGCCACATCACCTTCTACCACTAAAATTCTGCAAAACCCTACATCTTTGTAAGTTACTGAGGTGATCATATTTATGCGATATGGACATACACACATATACCAAGTAACCTGTAGTGAAATTAGAACTCCTACCTATCTAGTCTTTAACACTATAGATCACAGCACTTATCGCATGCACCATGGCACAACAGGTAATGCACTCAGTTTTTGTGCAAAAGGCTGTGGGTTCTATTCCCACACAAGGCAGATTGGTTACTGACACTGCAGTGCAGCATAAGGGGGCTGCTGCACTCCTTAGCATATTTTCCTTCAGATGAGATGGGCCCCTCTATTTGAGTTGGTGGTAGTTCATTGGATGTAAAAGTTCCCATGACACATATCAAAAGGAGTAGGGGCCTATACTACATACATATTTTCAAAAAAATTACATTCCTCCATCGTTTACAACTTTTTCTTTCATATTTTTACAGACCACCACTACTTTTGACTCAGCTACCAATTGATTTAACATATTATGTTTGGTATCATCCAATTTCCATTAAGCATAATCAATCCTTCATTCCATATTATTCATACAATACAACACATTTTCTGATCCAAATTTCTGACATATTAGAACAGTGAAGAAGACTGAAAAATGAACAGTGGCAAACAGCATACAAAAATCAGATAACCAAACACCCCCCAATGTATTGACAATTTACATGTGACTGTGAAACTGGTACATACACATACTCTCATAAAATCCACAATCAATCATATCCTTATTTATGTGTTTACAATCTTGTATTTCTTTCAAAATATTCTTTTCTATTATTTTTTCCCATTTTTTGACTCTTTTACATGTTAAAAAACATGTTCTACTGTTTCTAATTCACTACAAAAATGGCATATTTCCTTTTACTGGCAGTTTGTTAATTAGTAGCCTTCATAAAAAACCTTGACATTCAACATTCTTCATATACCATTTATTTCTTTGTTTTGTAGCTTTTTCTCTTTTTCTTAGATGCTGACATGGGTTTACACAATAATTGTGTATCATTATGTTTTTATACCATTTTTTCTATTTTCTTCTATCTCCTGTATTACTAACTTCCATATTTTTATTTTGTCTTGATAAATCTTATTCTCTTCATTTCTTCAATATCTCTCCTTTTTGTTTAATTTTATTAAATTCCCTTCCTTTTAATATTTTTCTTAGTCTTACTACCGACTTTTAATACTCTGTACACATTCAGCAAAGCCCCATATGCTATGTAGTTCAACAAACCCATCTCCCAACTTCCTTATCCATATATATATATATATATATATATATATATATATATATATATATATTTATAAAACACTACTCTTTTAACTCAGTTTAGCCTTGATCCCCAGATAAATCAAATATCACTTTGTAATGAACTGTTTCTCCAAATCTTTTGGTATCATATACACTCCAGACACATATGCTATTTTTGCCATCCATATGGAATTAATCAGATGCACTTCTTTTTTTAAGACAGTCCATTCCTATTCCACATAGCACTAAGTCCTTTTAAATCTTGTAAAATTTTCATTCCTTGTTGCCTAATGACACTCAGTACATTTTATTCCTAGTACCGGTGTTTCTTTTGTTCCATATTGAATTCTTTTTATCTGTTCATCTAATCCAAATCCCTTATTTTTTTCTATATTAAGTGACATCCCCATTTTTTGTAAACTATTATTTACACATAAAATAACTTAGTCCATCCTTTTTCTATTTTGGTCATAACAATAGTATCATTCGCACAGGATATGATGATATGATGATAGGATATTCAATACCAGTATTCTGTATGTACTGTACTTTTCTCATTTTTCATGTATCTTTCTAAGTAGTCAATTCATTACTATTACAAATAAAATACTACTCATGGGTATTGTTTTAAACTCCTGTTCAACTCTGTCTCTTCACTTAACCAACCATTTAGCAAAAGTCTTATTTTACTATTCCTATATACTGATCTAATCACTTTCTGAATTAATTTACTAAAATTATAGCCTTCCATTATTCCATAACATGCCATAATCTATCATGTCAAATGCTTTACTTATATCTCCCACCAGTAAATTTGCTTTATAATTTTCTTTTTGACATACTCTAGCATTTCACTAACAATCATTAATAGTTCCTGACATCATTTTCCTTTAACTCCATAAATATTCTGTTTTAATACTTTATTTATTTTATTCTTTAATATTATTTGCATTATCGTCATAAATATCATATAATCAGTATTATTTAATACAACTGGTCTCTGATTAATCATCTCATCTTTCCTACCTTTCTTCCAATTTTTCCAAATAAAACTCATAATTTCATTACAAATTTGTGTATAACAAATACCATCATTTAGCCATTCATTAAATACCAAGATTTCTTTTTGACATTTGTCCATATTCATATACACTAAATAATCTATAAAATCTGAATCATCTGCGGAATTAAGATTTATTTTCTTTATCACCATGTCTAATTCCATTAAAGTAATACGTTTATCAACATCTTTATTTATTTCTTTTATAAATTGCTTAACCTTTCATTTATTTTCATTTTTTCATCTTTCTCTTCTTTACCACCTTTTTAACATAATGTATTACAATATTCATAACATTTCCTTCTTGTTTTTCAACTTTCTCACTTTTATTTGTTAATTCTCTCATTATATTACTTTCTTCTTTTACTATTTTGCTTAAATGTGTAGACACGTATTCCTTTTTTCCTTGCAAAATTGTCCTTGTTTATGCAACAATTCCTTCATTTGTTTCTTGATTTATTATATATATATATATATATAAAAAACACCATCAATTGGTGTCAGAACCATGGCCTTAAGCTCAATGCCAAAAAATGTGTCTTCATCCCCTTTGGGAAAAACCCGGTTCCCTTGAATTACCACATTGATGGTAGTCCACTGAACTCAGAAGGTGTTATAAGAGATCTGGGAACACAGGTTGACAGCAACCTCTCTTTTGACCACCACGTTGCCATTGTGGTCAGAAAGTCCTTCTATGTGGCACATCTCATTACTAAGGGTTTTGCATCCAGGAAGAAAGAGGTCATTGCCTCCCTCTACTCTTCCCTCATTAGGCCAATAATTAAGTACAATACCCCATTTGGCATGTACCTCACTACACACCTGCAACAACTGGAGAGGCTGCAAAAGTACCTCACAAAGAGGATCCTAGGCCTTAAACACTTGTCCTTTATGGACAGACTCAAAAAACTCCAACTATTCTCTGTCTCATATCACCTACTTAGAGGTGATCTCTGTTTGACTTACAAAGCCATGTCTGACCCAGCTCTGTTAGAAATGCTACATCTAAAGAAATCTCAATCCCTCTGCACCACATGCTCCAGAGACCTCAACCTCATTACCACAATCAACAGAACATGCTGGAGGGACAGGTTCATAACCCAGAGACTGCCCATGCTATGGAATAGACTTCCCATAAATGTCAAACAGAGCACTTCACTGGCTATTTTCAAGAGAAATCTTGGTGAGTGGATGGGAAATAGAAAATTCATGCCAGGGATCACTCCAGTGGCTCTACTCGACAGAGGCACTAGGATCTAAGGTTGGGTGGCACGATGCCAGGGTAATCCTATGGGCTAGGCTTGTAAAGGCTCCAGGATTATTAGCCTAGTACACACCTATGAACCTATGACCGGAAGTGTGGTATTTTCAGTAAAGTCGATATTCTCGGGTTGTCAACGTTTCTAAAATACCTGGTTCAGTCATATTCCTGTTTGTGAATTTGATTTCTGACATTTTGGGTCGGAAATATGAACACTTGCACATTGCAGATGTGAGAGTTTGATAGTAAACCTATATATATATATATATATATATATATATATATATATATATATATATATATATATATATATATATATATTTCCACACACACACACACACACACATATATATATATATATATATATATATATATATATATATATATATATATAAATATATATACATATATATATATATATATATATATATATATATAGATATATGTAAAAATCCAAAGTCCAAAAGTCAGCAGAAAGGCAGGTAAACTAATAAAACTGTTCACCTAAAAATATACATTTATCAGAGTAACAGATAATAAGGTAAGTGCTTTCACAAATGAAATTGCTTCCTCAGACCTCACAGATGCAAATACATCACTTCCTTTTAAACATCATAAAATTCAAACCAACCAATAAAACCATATTGCATCATTTAAAGACATATAAAACATATCTGTATAATTTACCAGTATCCGGACTTGCCGAAAAACAATGAAAACACCAACAGAAGAACAGAAGGCTCAACCTTTGCAAAAGAATAACCACCAAGTAGATGTAATTTTTAGCGCTTTCTTCCACTTTATTTGAAAACGTGAACTTCATCAGAAAAACGGGAACTCTCCCATGTTCCCATTTTTATACAGAACAGGAAATGATGTGAAATGACGAGTGAATAAATTAATATTAATTATTTTCCTCAAAGGAATTAAAATGTTGTAGAACCATGATTACTGCAACATATCATAATACATCATTGAAACAATCTAAAATATTACTTATATTCACTCCTAGTAAACACATAACATAAAAATAAAAATGACAATAAAAATGTTGTGTTTTAAACTTGTGTGCATGATGTATTCTCGTATAAATATACATCTAATATATTAACCTGGTTCATTCATCCCTACTTAATGACTATTGTAAATATCCAATAATGACCAAATTCAACATTAATTAATCTGATTAACATCCAAATGTAAAAGTATGTGATGTTTACTTCTTATTATATACATATTGTAAGTAAATGATTGGATGAGTGAACTACAAAAGTACTCTCACTGATTAATATTAATAAATGAAATTATTAAGTAATTCCTTTGAGGAAAATAATTAATATTAATTTATTCACTCGTCATTTCACATAATTTCCTGTTCTGTATAAAAACGGGAACATGGGAGAGTTCCCGTTTTTCTGATGAAGTTCACGTTTTCAAATAAAGTGGAAGAAAACGCTAAAAATTACATCTACTTGGTGGTTATTTTTTTGCAAAGGTTGAGCCTTCTGTTCTTCTGTTGGTGTAAATCTGTATAATTATTCAAATAAAATAAAATAAAACAAAATAAAATGTGTCAACTACATATTCAAATAAAATATACAAGGTCAAAAATAAAAAATCAAAAATAACTAGCACTATTATAATGAGGCTCAACACAGCCTAGCATTTCCTTAAGCTCCTGCCCCTCAATCTTGCCATAATGGCTATGTGATCATTCAATCCTTTCCCTAAGTGTGCTTTCAACTTAATAATCCATCTCAGCTCCTTATTTTCAGTTCTATTAGAGATGTCACCTAACCTATCACCTTCTGGGACCGGCTCCAATACATTATATCTAAACTGATGTACCTCATCCATTGCCAAGGTATGTTTCACTATAGCAATATAGGTATGTCCCCTTTTATGACAATAAAGATGATCTCTAATGCATTCGCATAATCTCCTGTTGGTTTTACCATCACAGAATGATAAACATCACATACATCTGGCCAGATATACAAGATTCCTGCTGTTACAATCGGCTCCTGTCCGAAAAAAATAAAAATCTTCCCTGTATCTGGATGCTGAAACTCAGTACCCTCAAAGATGTGTTCACAGAAATTGCAATGTCCACACTTAACTGCATACTGTGTTGTTATCATATTAGGACCTCGATCCAAAGTACGATAACATAACCTACGTTTAAGATTCCTCATATTCTTGTACTGTACACGTGGCTGTTTGCCCACTACTCGAGCAATCTGGGCATCAGTCTGAAGTATCTACCAGTTCTTTCTTAGAATATTCATTATTACCCCATTATCTCGTGTATAGGCAAAAATAAATGGAACTTGATTATTCATCATGGTAAAGGCTTTATTATACCTAATGTGTTTTGAGAAGTATGGTCTAGCTCTAGTAGTCCGCATAGCTGTTACATCCATTCCTATCTTATGGACCTCATCTTTACCATACCCTCTCCTCATTCTTTATCCTGTCAATCTCTGAGTGCCAGTTGTCATACCTATCAGTCAGCCTGGAGCAGCACATCACCTGCCCCTTTATGATATTGTTAAATATGTGGTACATCTGTCAGTGTGTATACACCCATCATCACCAATACAAATGGATATATCCAAAAATTCAATTTTGTGAGATGAGTATTTTCCAGTGAATCTCAAAAATTCACTGCTGGAATTAATCTCATTAACAAAATCTCTTAACTCAACTTCATCTCCTGCCCATATAAAATATAAATTATCGACAAAACGTCTATAAAAAACAAGATGTTTCGCCACTAAAGGATGGGAAAGCATGTGCTAAGTCTCCCATTCTACCATGACCATGTTGGCATAGCTATTGGCACATGGTGTGCCCATAGCTACGCCTAACAACTTATCTGTTATTCTAATAAATGTATATTTTTTAGCTGAACAGTTTTATTAGTTTACCTGCCTTTTTGCTGAATTTTGGACTTTGGATTTTTGCTTATTCATTTACTATTTTGGTGTTTTTATATATATATATATATATATATATATATATATACACACACACACACACACACATGGATCTACTTTTCTTTGTCGAAATTGCATTATTTTGAAAAAGAAAAGAAGAGGACCACTTAAGTGAAAGTGCACTTAAATGAAAGTGCACTTTCGCAAAGATCGGTTCAACGAACCAATAAACACAAAAAGGAAACATAAAACACAATGTTTTGCAGGGGTCAAGCCCCCCTACACCCCCCATGTGGGGGGCTGTGCCCCCACACCCCCATTACTTAAATATACTAACTCTGAAATCACACTATAGTGGGAGAAAAAGGTAAATTTCTTTTTCTCCACTGTAGTGTGCTTCGGCGCCGCAGTGTTTCCTGTTTTCTTTCTTATCAGTTCATAGATCTTCGCAAAAGTGCACTTTTGCGTAAGTGGTCCTCTACTTTTCTTTTTCGAAATAATGAAATTTTGACAAAGAAAAGTTGACTCATAGACATACATGCATATATATATATATATATATATATATATACATATATATATATATATATATATATATATATATATATATATATATATATATATATATACATATGCACATATATATCCAAGGAAAAGAAAAGAATCCAGCCAAAACCTTGATGTAAACAGCTCGGCCAGTGAAGCAGAACTAACACAAACAAAGTAAAAGACCACCATGGAGACTGAAATTAATGCTTTTGTCCCAACATTTATTTAGTTCCTAGTGAAATAAATGTTGGGACGAAAGTGCTAATTTCAGTCTCTGTGGTAGTCTTTTACTTTGTTTACATTAGTTCTTCTTTTATATATAGCTCATCTTCTTTTCTATATTATACATTCTCATTTCCTTCTAATGTTTCTAATACTTTATTCTTTATTTTCATATATTCTTTATTTTCTTTTTGTCATACTCCATATTCCCATTGTTTATAATTCCTTTTTATATTACTTTTTAAGCACCATCTGCGATTTGTCCATTATTATAAAGTTCAGTCATAGTTATATGATCTAGCCATAATTCCAATATATTATCATTTCCTTTCTTGTTCCACATTTTTTCATTTATTCTTTTAATCCTTTTTCCAATTTGTATGTTCTTTATTTTCTTATATTTCTTTCCATATTGCCATATGATCCAAATATTCTGTTTCCACTGCTTCTTCTATGACTATTTCTATGCTTTTATAAACAATCAGTTTCTGTTTTAACATTGTATCTCCTGTATGTACTTGTGTTTATATTCCCTAGGGCTAAATTCCCACACTTCATAATTTCCCTCATGTTTTCTTTTCTGATCTTTTTTGTTTTTATTCCTTAAGTCACAATTCAAATCTCCTGTTACTATAATATCCATGTTTGTTATTACATAATCCAATATGTCTTGAAACAACCTCTCTCTCTCTCTCTTTATATGCTACCTAGGCATATACCACTGTAACCCTATAAACTCTATTTTCCCATTTTAGATCTACCACCAATAATTGTCCTAATATAATAAAGTAAAATCCAATATTGTAATTGCTATGCTATATAGTACAGCTATGCCCAAACAAATGTCTCCTCCCAAATTCCAAGCTATATCTCTTCTTCATAAAATTTCTGTTTGTAATCTTTCTTCCTTTGTTAAACCTCCATCTTCTAATACTGTTATGTCTGCTTCACATTTACTGTACCAATATAATACTCCAAATTTTCATAGTAAACTTTTTATACTATTAACTTTGACATATACAATTCTAAGAATATTTGTTTCTTAACTTCTTAATCTATATGAAATTATGTATTTTTATCCATTTCCTTTCTTTTTTTTACTTTCAAACCTATGCCTAAGAATTTCCTTTTTCTATATTTTACTCTCTTTCTAATATAATATTTCTTAATTACCCCAAGTCTATATTTCCCCATTACTAACCTATGACCTAATGTCTATTTAACCTCCCTCTCTTTCCTTTTTGTCACTGTGTACCTTTTGCATATTATTATTTGTCTTTTCTACAAAATCATTTTGTTGTTCTTCCTGTTGAAGTTGGTCCTTATTTTTTCACCTTCACTTATATTTTCTTTTACACAAACTTGTTTTATTTTTGCTATTTTGTAGAATCCATCCATAAATGCCTTCTCTGTTTACATTTCTAATGTTTCATTTCACATTTTTTACATAATGTTCAAACTGCCCACATTAAAAAAATATTATCACAATTATCTACAAATGTCTTTCTTTCACACAAAAATGTTTTAGTTGCCCCCAATACTTTACAACAGCTCTTTTTCCTTCAACATTAATCATGCCTGGAATATGTACAATTGTATCATTTTCTATTTTCAGAATAACAGTACAGTTCCATTCCTCCGGTCTATAGTACTCTATCAGTTACTTTTGAAATGTCTTTAACATCTTTAGAAAAAATATTTAATAAATATTTTATAGCTTCTCTTTCTGTGTCTGTTTGAAACTGTATAGGTCTCAGAAATGTCTCCTTTTTTCTATATTTGACTGTCTTTCTGATAGAATATTTCTTTTTACTACTGCAGTCAATATTTTCCCTATCACTAACCCATAACATAATGTCTGTTTAACCTCCCCCTCTTTCCTTTTTGTCACTATATACTTTTTGTATATTATTATTTGTCTTTTTTACAAAATCATTTTGTTGTTCTTCCTGTTGTAATTAGTCCTTATTTTTTCACCTTCACTTAGATTTTCTTTCCTTTTGCTCTTTTATACAACCCATCCATAAATGCTGTCTCTGTTTACATTTCTAACATTTCATTTCACATTTTTTGCATCATTTTTAAACTCCCCACATTAAAAACATTTTTTGTTATCACAATTATCTACAAAATGTTTTTTATTTCCCACAAAAAATATTTTAAGTTGCCCCAATACTTTACAACATCTCTTTTTCCTTCAACATTAATCATGCTTGGAATATGTGCAATTTTATCATTTTCTATTTTCAATATAACATTACAATCCCATCCCCAGTCTACAGTCCTCTGTCATTAATATTTTTGATATGCCTTTAACATCTTTAGAAAAATTGATTAATAAATATTTTTATAGCTTCTCTTTATATCTCTGTTCAAAACTGTATATGCACTTTATTTTGTGTTTCACAGTAGAAAATTCATAATAATAAAATTATTCCATAGATGCATGTCTTTTCTTTTACCATATTCCTCCCAAAAATGTCTCTAGCCCTACAGCAGTCTCAAAAGAATGTCTCAATGTGTTTATTTTTTATGAAAATAAACAATCTTACTCTTGTACCTTAATTCATAAAGGCATAATCACTGTGTCCCGTGTTTCATACCTGTCCATCTCTTTCTCTTCCTTACGCTGTATTTGAACCACATACTTCTTTTTTTTGTTTCCTTGGTCTTCTACACTCCCTTTCTCCTTCTCTCTTAACCCATATGGCTTCTGCAAACATTTTCTTATGTATATCTTTCACCTCTCCCTTTTTGTTCTTGTCCATAATCTCACTCCAAGATAGCTATTTTCCAGGCTTAGGCTGACTTTGTTCAACTAAGTCCATCAATAAATTTGCCTACAACCCTCCTGACTGGAGAGTTGTAACAAAAACATCCTTTTGCAACCATTCTTCTCCTCTCAAACTCTCAAACAATCTTTTAGAGATAACTCCTTTGTATCCTCCACTGCTTCATCCATGATCTCCTTTTTATTAAAAGTATCCTCTGAATCCCTCTGCATTAATTCTATGGAGTTGGCATTTGCCTCAGCTTCTGTCTCACTGCCTGCCATGTCACACACCATCCTCCCAGCCACCACTGCACCGTGAATGGAATGTGTGCATGCACTTGTTGGAAGTATGGACCATGAGTGCTATAATAGTAGGGTAAGTTTCCCATTGGCCCGGCCAGATTTTCCCTAATAGTATAAATACTACCTTTTGTCCCACCTGAAAAGAGGCTATTAGCCTAGTGGTATGAACGCTGTCAACAAAGGGTAAATAAAATAAATAAAAATAGTAAGTCAGCACCCCATTCTGTCATTAAGAGATACCTAATAATTTATAGATCTGGTAATAATGGGCAACAAGGAAAAGTAGTATCATGGGCTAATGGTTCACCTTGGATAGACTGGCTCACACAGAGGCATACAAATATAAAATAAGCTAATGGTAGGGGAAAGACAAATAACACAGTGGTCTTCTCCACTTCTTCAGTTTTATAGGCTCATAGGTTCATAGGAGGTTACTAGGCTAATGGCCCTAGGGCCTTTACAAGCCTAGTCATGTTTTACCCATGTTCTCTAATTGACAATGGTTAGATGGTCTTTATTTGCAGGGCGAGTCTATGATCAGCACAGACTGCCCCTGTTCATGTGAGACATAGGTGCCACCCCCAGGGTGAATTTATAGCCTCTCATCCAATTGTCTAGGTTGTGCTTAAATAGGGTAATTGAGGAGCTCTGCTTCATGTGAATTGGGAGTTTATTCCAGAGGATCAGCAATCTCAGGGAAACATATATTTGTCTCTCCAGCATGTTCCGTTGATGTCACAGGCTAGGTTGAGATCCCTAGAGTGAGTGTCTCTTGTTCCATTTGATTTGTGGAAGTGCAGCATTTCCATTAGGGCAGAGTCAGAGACTGCTCTGTAGGCCAGGCACAAGTCACCTGTCAGCTGCATGTATGATACAGAGTACAATGACAGGGCTTTCAGTTTTTCCAGGTAAGTCATGTTTTGGAGGCCCTGGATTTTCTTGGTGAGAAACCTCTGTGGTCTCTCCAGCTGCTGTAGGTGTCTGGTGAGGTACATGCAAAAGGGAATGTTGTACTCTGTTAGTGTTTTCATGGAGTTGAGTAGAGAGGAGTTATAGCATCCTTACTCTTGGATGCTATTCCCTTACTTATGAGATGTGCAATGTAGAAGGCTTTCCTTACCGCTGTGGACACATAGTGATTGAAGTTAAGATTGCTATCATCCTGTGATCCCAAATCTCACACCACAGGGTTTGAGCTTAGGGGTGTACTGTCAATATTGTAATTTAAAGGGACTTCCTCTTTACCAAAGAGGATAATAATGCACTTTTTTGCATTTAGTTTTACTTCATGGCTTTAGTACCAAAAGTTAGCCACTTTTGCAATATGTTAACATCGTTGGGGGACTCAAAGATTGCATCGTTTGCAATCATCAGTGAACTTAGTAAGCCAAAGACCATCTATTTTGCATGGACTTCTGAGAAATAGATTCCAAACAGTAGAGGGCCCAGCACAGATCTTTGTGGTACACCACTGGTAACTGGTATACCGGTAGAGGTGGACTCTTCAACTTTGACAGTGTGTGTTCTGTCAGCGAGCCAGTTGGCTACCCATCTAATGATGTATGGGTTAATCTCCAGCTGGGAGAGTTTCTCAATAATACCCAAGTGGGGGATTGTGTTGAAAGCCTTGGCCAAGTCAAGATGGGTGGTATGTACTGTTATGCCTTCATCCAGGACTTTGGTGACATTCTTGAAGAGGTCCACCAAATTTAATAAGCATGATATACCCTTAACAAACTGGGTTGGGTCAAGAGTTTGAAGGTCGCCTAAGTCCTTGCTGATAAGGTCCACAATGATTCTTTCCATGGCCTTGCAGAAAAGGCTGGTTGGGTCTATAGTTCCTAATGTTGATTGATGGACCCCCTTTGTGCAATGGGATTCCTGTTGTTGTTCTTCACTCTTCTGGAACAAAGCCAGAACTCAGGCTTTGATTAAAGAGAGTGGCAAGTGGTTCCTCTAGGTCTTGTTTTAGATTGTTTAATAAGCAGCCTGGGATTTTATCTGGTCCCATATTGCCATGTTTTTGGCCTTGGAGAGTGTGGATATGACGTGCTCTTTAGAGATACTAGGTAGAGGACTGGTGTCAGGTACACTTTGGGTTATGGCTGGTGGGGATAGGGGGGTGAACTTTGTGCCACATCTGTCAGCTAGCAGGTTGGCAATTTCCTTGAGTTCAGTATTTGTGGTACCATCCACTATATGTGTCTGTACACAGATGGGCATTCTCTTTTAAATTCTGGACATACCTAAAGAATGCCTTATGACTATCCTTAGCTAGGGATGCTAATTTAGTCTCGTAACTAACATTAGAAGACCTTACAAGATATCTTATTTGCTTGTTCTGTGGAGGGTATTCTTCTTCAGGTGAGTAAGTTCTCTGTTGCTCTTAGATAACAATTTCTTCCTTTTGTTATATAACCTATTCATACTTGAAGTCCACCAGGGTGGCTTGTTTTTTTGGGAGGACCTGGTTTTGACCTAGTCATGTACAGCCAAGTCTATACAGTTGTTTAAGTGGTTGTACAGAGCATTTGTGTACTCCTCTGCATAGGAGTCATTGCTGGCTGTGTTAGCAAAGGGTTTGAATTTTATACTGTTGCTTAGTAGGATGCAGTTTGTTTTGGATACATTTTTCAGTTTTTTGCTCCTGTGGGGGTGTGATTTTCACTTTGAATGAGACAGATTTATGGCCTGACCTTACCAGAGAGGGTCACACAAAGGGGGAAGTGCAGTGACTCCCCATGTTGGTGAGTACCAAGTCCGGGACACTTGAGCCCCTTGTGGGGGTGCAGAATAACTGGTCCAGGACATTTCTATTGACAAAGTCCAGGAATCTCAGGGTGAACATGCTTGTGCTCATGTGTGTCACCCAATCAATGGAAGAATAGTTGAAATCTCCCATGACCAAAGTGTTTGGTTGTAGTTGTATAGTGAATGACTCTAGCAAGTCTAGGTAGGTGGTGTGCCTCTCTTGCTATGTGGTGGGGGACCTGTAGCTAGTTATGATGTGGTAGGTGTTTTACCTATAGTTAGTTGGACCTGGAATAGCTCAAGACACTCATACTTGTTTCACCAGTTTTGAGGTGTATTTGGTTTTAATGAAGATGGATACACCTCCACATTTGGTTCTTTCATACTCATTTTGGGGTCTGAAGGTGTGGAAGGTGTTGTAGTCTTGCATGGCCAAGGTGCTCTCTGCAGGCTTGAACCATGTGCCAGTGACTGCACAGACATCAGCATCTTCCAAGGTGAGGAGTGCTTCCAGGGAGTGCAGTTTCCTGTTTAGGCTCCTAGCATTAAGCGGCATAACCTTGAGTTTGTGAAGTACAAATATATTAAAGGCATTTACGCTAATACTAAGCTGTGAGATATCCCAGGTGATATTGGCATCTTCCTTGACTAAACTACCACACACAAGACCCTTTTCTTCCTGTTCATTTCTCTATGCAGCTTGCAAGCTTACATGCCACCCAATCTCCCATTATTAAACCCATTAGCCTCTTGTACATCATAGTGTTTAATGCACTGTTGACCTACAAATATACTACACCTGATTCAGCTGCACTGCTTTAGAGGGTTAAAGCCACAACCACAAACCATGAGACCTGGGTTTAATTAGCAGTGGGGACACCTTTTACAAGTGAGAGTTGGGAGAAAGAAAGAGAGAGAAGAGTGATGAGACTTTGCCTACTTATCTCTTTCTGGAAGGGATGGTGAGAGGTGCGCTGGTGGGTGTGCTGCTTGCGTAATTCTGTTGAAGATCAAGACTGCATAACATCAGCAGGGCTAAGTGTACATGAAGGCTTGAAAGGTATTGACACCTGAGAGTGGGGGGTGATCATGCTTGCACGCCATACCACATGATGTGCAACTGTTCACATAAACATGCAGTGGCACATAGAAGGGGGGTACAGCCATCACCACAGCAATCATAACCTTAGTATGAGCAGCCATGACTGCTTCTCAGTGCATGCAAGGCCTCCTGTGACACCTAATTTCACCAGTTGGGAGACTGGTGACCCTGACCAACAAGGTTGTGACTGGCATTAAATATGTCACGAAGATCAAGAATAGGAGAATGCTGATGGGGGATGCAGCGCTACCACAGAAACATCCATAATGTGCAGTTAAGGTAGAGGTAATAAAACATAGCCTTGCTACACCCATAAGGACTAACTTAGGGCAAGTAATTAAGGAGTGATTTGTAACATGGTGTAGGTGAGGCAAGAATTATTCATAGTATAAGTAAAGCAAAAATTATTTATGGTATGTATAGTTTCCATGAGGGCAAAGCCAGAGTGGGCAAACATCACTTTTTTATGAAACAGAATTAATTTTAAACTAAGATATGTTCTTATATTTTAAAATAATTCCAATGTACACAATTTAGTATTTATTCTTCCAATGTTAGCTATTTTCCTTTTGTGGTATTAAGACTAGAAGAATCACCATAATAATATGGTGTATTTGTGCATTCCAAAACATGTTTTGTCTGTGCAATATAGTAGTTAGCTGCTTTTTGTTCAGAGCTGCAGTAGACACATTCAGTACAGTTTATTATTTGTTAATTAGTGATATAATACTCTCAAATATGTTATTTTTGATTACATTTCTTTATGGAAATTGGGAATTGGACAGGTGTAAAAATAATTGTATCATGCAACTATTCCAAAAATCTACTAGTCTGATAAATTGGATGAGTTGTTTTTAGTGGTAGCAAAATGTAATTACCACCTTAAAAAGATCAAATTACATAATGAATTTATAAAAGTCCAACATAACTAATATGGTGTCACTGTCCTAAAATTATACAATTGAAAAAAAATGAATGTACCTACACGACATTAAGGGAAAGATGTTCAGGGGCTGGCTAAAAAATATTGTCATGCTAAGAAAAGTTGTCAACTAATCAAAATGTAGAAAGTATCATAGCAGTAAACAATGTAAAGTTGCACTTTTAGTGGCACTAAATGTAGTTTCACATTGCATGTTTCTCAGTCAACTATTTATGAGTGTACACGTGTACAATCAATATCCAAAAACCTCTTTATTTACACTCAATAGTGGAAACAAATAGTAAAAGTAATAAGCACAACTGTAAAAGACAGATGTTTTAAAGTAAGATATATATTTCTTAAAAAGTAAGAAATATCTTTCTTAAAGAAACCCTGACGTTGAACTTAGGAATAGCACAATGTGCTTTATCACACAGTTTTCATATGCATTTTGAGGAATGAGATGAACTAGATATGCCACATTATCCAAGTAAACCTTACAGACTATTTTTCTAATTATAAACTAGAGTAGTGTGAAAAGTGATAGGAAACATACTTATTTACTGCTGTGGTGATGCCAGGGAACAGAAGATAAAATTACAATGAAGGACTGAAGATTTTGACAGTAGAGCATGGAATGCCATGATTAAACTCCAGATCTAATGAAAAAGATGATATTGTTAAGACTTTTTTGACTTAAAAGTGATAAGCAAAGTTTTGCTAAGCACCTTTCTAGCACTGTTAAGCTCTAGGTATGCTAAAGCACAAATACTGACCACAACAGAACAATTTGGAGAAGCTTAAACAGTTTTAAAAGATATAAAACACTTTAGACTGACACCCTGCCCTCTTTAGTTATGGGTGCTAACCCTGATTGCTATTCTATACATCTGTTCTTTGACTGCATTAAATAATATAAATCTTGCATAACACAGCAACACCTGTTAGAGTGTGTTTCAGATTTGTAATTTTGAACATAGTTTCAGTGAGCAATGAAACAAAACATATGAACCAATAGTGATAAAACTACCTATTTCAGAACACATCAAAACATATCAACTATAAAATGCCACTTAAACTTCTATCATTACAGTCCACCAACATCAGTCAATATATACAGTCTCTGCAGAAATAAAAGTCGTCTGCATAATTCATTAAAGAGATCTGTAACTAACAAAAAGGTTGCTGCTGGCAAACAACTTTACATTTCGGTGTTTCATCTACAAATTCATTTCCTGCTACCCTTGAAGAATAAATTGCCTATGTTACATAAAAAAATGGTAAGATGGTAATATTGCAATAGGGAATGGATGGCAAACAGACAACAAGTTCATAGTTATTAAGCAAATCATCCAAAGGAGGACACACTCAGCACCCCTGTCCCACCTTAAAGTGCACCGCAATAACAGAAATCTTCTTACATGATATGTATGCTACCTGTTGTGCTACTAACACTGCTTTCAAATTTTATAGCACAGACACTGATGGTTATTAGCATGAGCAAACTCAGAATTCCTTGAAAATATACTGAAACTCACAATTTGAAAATGCACCCCTGATGACAGTCTGGTAGTTGGTCTAGAGGATTCAGGCTCATGTCTCCTGTAGCCAAGGTACAGGACTTGAATCTGT
>NC_056727.1:897563412-897673412 GCF_019279795.1 Protopterus annectens | reverse complement strand
ATCCCAGTCCACAAAGGCGGAGCCACCACAGACTCCAGGAACTACCAACCCATTAGCCTAAAGAGCCTGGTCTGCAAGGCTATGGAACGTATCATCATGGAACTTATAAACAAAGACATTGGTAATCTCCAAACTCTGGACCCCACCAAGTTCGGGTTTGTAAAAGGCAGATCATGTCTCCTAAACCTGATAGACTTCTTTGAAGCAGTCACCAAACCCATAGACAAGGGTAAGGTGGTTCACACAGCCTATCTAGATCTCGCCAAGGCTTTTGACACCATCCCCCACTCTGGAATTATAGATAAACTCACTAAACTAGGTATAAATCCCTATGTCACAAGATGGGTTGCAACTGGCTCACTAACAGAACCCACACTGTGAAAGTAGCAGACTCCAAATTCGACTTCAGACCAGTGACAAGTGGAGTACCACAGGGTTCAGTCCTGGGTCCTCTTCTATTTGGCATCTACTTTTCTGAAGTACAGGCTGACTCTCCTGTTTGGTATCTACTTTTCTGAAGTACAAGCTAACACAGAAGGTCTTTGGCTAATGAAGTTCGCAGATGACTGCAAACTAGGAGCCATAATTGAAACTCCTAACGATGTGAACATCCTACAAAAGCGACTCACTGAGACAGATGCCTGGTGCCAAAGCCATGGCTTCAAGCTCAATGCCAAAAAGTGCATTGTCATCCCCTTTGGTAAAAACTCTATACCCATGAGCTACCACATAGGTGGTAGTCTACTTAAAACTGAAAGTGTGATAAGAAACCTTGGGACACAGGTGGACAGTAGTCTCTCCTTTGATAATCACATCACCACAGTAGTCAGGAAATCCTTCTATGTGGCACACCTCATCATGAAAGGTTTCTCATCCAGGAAAAAAGAGGTAATTGTTCCCCTCTACTCATCACTCATTAGACCCATTATAGAGTACAACGCCCCCTTTTGGTATGTACCTCACAAGACATCTACAACAACTGAAAAGGCTGCAGAAATACCTCCCAAAGAGGATTACTGACCTCAAACAGATGCCCTATGCAGACCGTCTGAAAAAACTCCAGCTTTACTCTGTCGCATATCGCCTACTCAGAGGCGATCTCTGCCTAACATACAAAGCTATGTCAAACCCAGAGCTGTTGGACATGTTCCACTTAAAGAAATCCCAATCCCTCCGAGCTACATGCTCTAGGGACCTAAACCTTGTCACCACAATAAACAGAACATGCCGGAGGGATAGATTCCTGTCCCAGAGACTTCTCATACTCTGGAACAAACTACCTATCTATATCAAACAAAGCTCCTCATTAGCACTCTTCAAGAAAAATCTTGATGTTTGGATGGGAATAGGAAATTCACCCCAGGGATCAATTCTGTGGCTCTGCTCGACAGGGGCACAGGAAAATAATTTTCTTGGGTGGCAAAAGCCAGGGTACCTTTTTGGCTAGGTTTGTATAGGCCCTATGGCCAATAGCCTAGTACCTACCTATGAACCTATGAATCTATAACATTGAAATTCAAAACAGTGAGATCAAAATCTTGAAAATTCAAAACACCACTGAAAACATAGGAAACTAACATTTATTATATGGCAGCACAACTACATAGAGAAACAAACAAAAAAAAAAAACGGCACCCCCCATCCCCTGCTACTTAAATATATCAACTCTGAGATCACACTACACAGAACAAAATGGTTAACATACCATTTTGCGCTTCATGACTGCCTTTTTAAATTGTAAAAAACTATCCTTAACCTTCTCTTTCAAAAACGAATCTACTTCCTTGTTAAAACATGACACATTACTATATATCTCTCCAATACTTTCATAGGTAACCTCAGTCATGTTCCCTTCTTACTCTATACTACAACATATCACATTTTAGTGTAGTGTAGTGAGATCTTGGAGTTGATATATTTAAATAGCAGGGGATGTGGGAGGCACAGCCTCCCACATGGGAGGGTGCAGGGGAGCTTGCCCCCTTTCTTATATTTGAAGAAGTGTAGTATGGTTTGTTTTTTATTTGTTTCTATATGTAGTTGTGCTGGAATATAGTACATGTTGGTCTCCTATGTTTTTTCAGTGTTATGGGATTCAAGGTTTTGAGTTTTCAGTGCTTTGAATGTTCAAGCTTTTGGTCTCACTGTTTTAAGTTTCAGTGTTATGGGCTTTCAATGTTCACAAGTGAATCCATGTATATATATATATATATATGTATATATATATATTTATATATATATATATATATATATATATATATATATATATATATATAGATAGATAGATATAGGTTCATAGGTTCATAGGTGTGTACTAGACTAATGGCCCTGGAGCCTTTACAAGCCTAGCCCATAGGATTACCCTGGCATCATGTGCCTGACCTTAGTTCCCAGTACCTCTGTCAAGTAGAGCCACTGGAGTGATCCCTGGGGTGAATTTTTTTATTTCCCATCCACTCATCAAGATTTCTCTTGAAGAGGGCCAGTGAGGTGCTCTGTTTGACATATATGGGAAGTCTATTCCATAGCATGGGCAGTCTCTGGGTTATAAACCTGGCCCTCCAGCACGTACTGTTGATTGTGGTAATGAGGTTGAGGTCTCTGGAGTGTGTGGTGCAGAGGGATTGGGATTTCTTTAGATATGGCATTTCTAACAGAGCTGGGTCAGACATGGTAAGCAAACTTGAGTATCTGCAGGCTCCCTACTGAAATGTTGCAACTCAAAATGCCGATCATGACATGCCCCCCCCCCACAAAAAATACCAAAAATTCAGGATAAGAGTAGATATTAAACATCGCTTCTTTAAACCTCTTTTTTATTTACACTCCTGCACACCCCAAATTCCAAGATCGCCATACCTGAGAGAAAAAGGAATATTCTGAGAATTGTCAATCTTGGACATTAAGGGACTCGCTCATGTAGGTCCCAGTATTTCAAATTGTTACATTAACTGCAGCTTTACTGTACAAGCATGCTGCTGAATGAGGAGCTCTACAGGAATTTTCCTCTCTGAATAAGCTGTGAGCTAAAATGCGTCCAATCAGAGCCTGCAAATGTCATAACAAGGCTGTGCAGCTCTCCAGAATCAGGGAAAAAGCTTAGAATGAGGGCCCATTTTAAAATGTAATCTGTTTAAGTGGGTTAGCAGATATCACACTCCCTTTTGATGCTAGGATGACCACAAGTGTGTGTCCTATTTCACATCACAAACAGATTAATTTTAGAAAACTGCATTAATGAGGTGTTGTTTTTCAGCTGATATATTTATTTACTTTTTTGTACTGGTTAATCTCACGAGACACAGCCACTTTTAATTAATTAATTAATTAATTAATTCATTCATTCATTTCTTTATTTATTGCATTTGTTTATAGAGATGGTCCTGCTGGGCCAAAAAGACCCCATTTGAGTGAAATCCCTGGGAGAAAAGAGCCAAGATCCACTGATGATGCTGGTTCAAGGGGTTTCTGAGTTAATCAGTAAGCATTATTGTGACATCCCATGGAGGATCTGGGCCCCTAAATGGTTGTCTCAGTAAGAAATCTCCTTTGAGGAAAGCTTTGAAGATTCTAAGAGAAGCAATTAAAGTTTCTTTATGCCCTATGTGAAAATTAGATATACCAGTCATTTGCATTTTGATGGTAGAAAAACTGGATCCTTGGGGAAAAAGTTAAGAAGGAAAATCCAATGTTGATGGGGGAAGAGCAGAGAAGGGGTACAATTCCTTTGATGAGTCCGAGATAGAAAATCTTCTCTTATTTTTATAAATCATTTGGTTGGCTGTTTTTGTCGAGAGGTATTAAATTAATGTAAACCACTGAAAAGGAAAGCCTGGCATCTCTGACTATTGTTAAAATCGGAGAAATCGTGTGGTTAACTTTAGGGCTTGTAGACCTGGTAGAGGCATCTCAGATGGTTGACTCAGAAGATATGGACTGGAATACAGCACCCAGGGTGGGTGTAGCAAATTAGACCAAAAGAAGTGAAAACAAACCTGCTGGGATCAGAAAGGAGCAACGAGGATCACCTTTGTCTTGCACCTTGTGGCGTTTTGAATGAATGTTGTCAGGAGAGGTATTGGTGGGAATACAGGAGACCCGGAGGCTACCTGTGGACTCCAGCAGCTCTCAATGACTATCCCTGTGGAGGGATGACAGCAAAGTAACTGCTGCACTTGTTAAGTTATGAGGCAAAAAGGTTGCAGCAAGGTTGGCCCCAGTGGTTGAAAATTTCTGTTGGTTGAGAGACCATTTGTGAGGCAGTTTGTCTGCTAGCACATTTGCCATTCTGGGTATTTGCTCTGATCAATGCTCATAAAAGTACTGATTTGATATGTAAAAAGAGCATGAAGATATGTCCTTGTAGTGTGTATGATTTCCTAAAATCATAACTTTTTTTGGGGACTGTACTCTTGTCATATAACACAGCCAGAACTTGGAATACCATATTATTCCACATTCTGGAGGAATCCAGAAGTGTGCATAAGGCCATTTCTACAAATAGTATAATGTCTGGCTGCACAGGTGCAGGATGACGTAGCTTAGTAGATACCTGGTACTCGAACATACAGCAATGCTAGAAAGTACCTCTCATTTGATGCAGATATTAGATACTCCCCTCCTTTCTCTCATAGCATTTGTTTTCTAAGTTTAACATCAAGTTATAAATAATTGTACATAAGACTCATAACCTTTTGCTTCTCAACTTTCCCATGCTCATATCGATAACATTTTGTGGATTACTACTAAAGAAAGCACTGCTGCGTGTTTCTACTACATTTTAATCACTAGTTTTAGTAGATTAACAGGCTGATATTGTGACTGGTGCTATTTGGCTTCCCTTTGAGTGGATGAGGATTCACTTGGTTGACTTCAACTCTTTGGAAACTTAACCCAATGAAACGTGTAAAACGAATCATATTTTAGGAATGCAAGTGCTCTACGTCCTCCTGCTGGGGGATAAGCCCCACCCACACATTTCCATCTTTATAGATACTAACCCACACAGTTGCAGAAAAACAAAAGAAAATAGAAATTGCAAAATAAAATTAGTCATTACTGGTACCCACATAGAAGCTGTAGTGGAAGTGATTTCTTATGGAAAACATCAACTGGGAATTTTAACATCAAGGAGATGAACCCAGACAAATGGAACCTCATCCACTTTACAAAGTGTGAGCTGTGGGGAATCCTGTCCTTTTAATATGGGGAATGATATCATATCAGACAATCTCCACAGATATTACTTATATCAGTAGTGTTATGAAGTTGCTGAGATCAAAGCATGTCTGCTTTGATGGTGACATGCAATTTGACAGTTATTTTATTATTCATTTCATGGCAAGCATTTAGACCCCAGTAACCATCATTAGCTAATATGTTAATATATGAATTGATCATTTTTATTTCAACATATCAGAAGCTAAGTTTAAATCATCTGTATCTTCTGCACCTGGTATTTGCTGTATATGTGATATTTTTACAATTGCTATATGAGTTAAAAATAATTTACAATCTACCTAGGTTTAAAATATTACTCTGCATCTATTGTATATAGCTCTGCTCAGCTGAGTAACACATTCACCAAAACATTAATACTGTAATCATATTTGTATGGTATAAATAACAAATAGACTGTTTATTGTATGGAACTTATTAGATGTTTATAAATGGAGGTTTTAATGCTTGATCTATTGTGCCCAAGTAATACAAAGATGATGGTGAAAAAATACATTTTCCTTAACGAGTGTTACTTCAGTGGGTCTGACTGGAACCAAACTGGGATGTGCAGAAGGAGGATGTGGGGCCTGTACTGTAATGGTCTCCCGGTTTGATGTATTTCAGAAGAAAATTGTGTATCCTTTAAGAGAAATATATGTAAAAGCATTAAAGTAAATGCCATGGTACTGGCAAAACTGTTGTGCTCTGATATTAATCTTTAATTTTATACTGTAGGTTCTGTAGCTGCAGTTACATTGTTAGGCTGTCAGTATCCAGTCTAATCTGTCACACCAAGAACGCAATTACTGATTACCCTTAAAATAAGCCCACCATTAAGGTCTACTGTAAGTGTTTACATGCTAGAAACTTGGGAAACATGCTAACTGCCACTTTTTCAAAAATATAATTGCTTGAACTCCCAGTAGTCCAATCTCACATAACTAATTAGCTCTCCCAATAGCCACCCTATAACACCCTCTAGCCTTACCAGTGCATTAACTCTAATCCTAAAACTCCTACCCAGTTCCTAACACCAGTTCTTGTCTGTTGAACCTAAAATTTCATTTCTGCTTCCTAACCCTAAACTCCTTTCCCACTTCCTAACCCTAAATCTCCCCTATTGCTCCCTAATCCTAAAACTCACCTACTACTCCCATTCCACTCCTGCCTATGGCTGCTGCTACAGTTACCTTGCTTGAACTTAAATAATTTATTCAGGTAAGTTGCAATAGCTGCTTGCCCAAACTCATATTTGAGTGTGACTGCAAGTCTCTGCTTACTTATACTACAAGACACTCAAATCCCTGCTTTTAAAACAGTGGTTTTCAAGAACTTGGGGCATGAGTGCTTGGAGTAGAACCTAACCATAAAATATTTTTATGGAAGCGATAACTTTAAGCAATCACTCTTCAAAAGAGTGAGCAACAATTGTTGAGATGAACCACAGGACACAGATTTTTTGAAATTAAATTAATGCAACTCTACTTAAAATCAATAAAATTAAGTGATGCACTTTGTTAAATTAAACATATAAATAGCTGTGCACTTGTACAAAGAAATCCAAAATAAATTGATTTTAGCAGACAGCTTATGGAAGTCTTAGTAACAACTAATCTGGTTGTATCACTACCAGGAGCTAATGAATCACTGAATTCTATCTTTGACTTATAAAATCAAACTTTCAGTTGCACAGTCTCACAGCCATCACAAATTACCACTACCAGGAGCTAAAGAATTCCTGAATTCTATCTACCTTTGACTAATAAATCAAACTTTCAGTTACACAGTCTCACAGGCAAAGAATTCCATGGTTGATTTTCTGTTGCAGGGCTGCAAGACAATTTGCACAGTTTGAATGTTAGGCAAAAATATTGAACTAATAATCATACCATGTGCAAAAAAGTCACATATTATGTATTTCTTATGAGGATTTAATTTTAAATAGAAAGATTCCTGCATTCCACTTGAAGCAATTGCAGATTGTGTATAGATAACATCTTTACATTCTACAGATCTTACATTTTACAAGATTTACTGAAAGCAACAACCATATTTGTATGAAAAATAAGCAAAAATTAATGCCTGACAGGCTGGAGTTTACAGGGAATTAATAAACTCCCTCTTGGGGGGGGGGGTGAAGCCTGGCATTACAGGATGAAGCTCTACATACCTGTACAAGGCCCATTATTTACATAAAATGCACAGCCTATTCATTACTACACTTAGAAAATGGGCTATCTGTTAAATTAGTTGGTGTTTGTTTTATAAGTAGTATTCTCCAACTAATGTTTCAAAGTTGCTGTAGGGCATGCAATTGTTGTAGGATATACTTTATACCAGAAGTATATACTATGTAAGTATTTAATAATGTCTAGACACACACACAAACACACACACACACACACACACACACACACACACACACACACACACACACACACACACACACACACACACACATGCTAGTGCATGCAAGCACAAACAAATGTGTCTAACTATACACGCATTATAGCATACACACACACACACACACACACACACACACACACACACACACACACACGCACACAAAAATTATCATAAATTACAGCCACTTTCTTGACTGTTAAACCTGAGATGAATCATTGTGTCAAATGAATGAAAGAATAAATACAGTGCAAAGTGGACCATGAAAGAAAACAAGTGCATACGCTTTAAAACTTTTATTTGGATGCTTTCATCTATTCAGACTTACAGAAAAATACTTAATACACACTAAAAGCACATAATTTAAATATTCACTAAACCAATGAAATACAATCAGTTAACAATCAATTATACAATAAAAAAACACAAATCTTGTTACTAAAGAATCATTAAAACTTTCATGCAAAAACACATGCAAAAAGTATGTGATCTTTCAATTTTCTATTAGCATTCAGCCTTTTCTCTTTTAAAAACATTTTATATTGATCATTTCATTAAGTCCTGGGTACTTATCTATATTTAGCCTCATCTGCTCTTCTATTTCCCTGGTCTCTAACCTGATTTTGTAACTAACCCCTCTCCAGTCAAAAGGAACTTGTTCTATAACAGCAAACAAAAACTTGTCTTAGTTGGTGGTGTGCTTACACAGGGCATTTTTACCATCCATTTTTAATCTTTAATCTTCACAGCACCTGCAGTGTGTCCAGAACTGATTCCTGCAATTCATACAGTTACATGTATTGGCAGCATATCTAAATAAGACTGTAAATTCTTATTTATGAGACCCATTGCTGCTATTACTATTGGAACTGTCTAGGTATCCTTACATTGCCTCATCTCTGCCTGCAAAGCAAATTCAAGTATGTTATGACTGTGTGTCTCTCTTTATGCAAGACACTGTTTTCTCTGGGTGTAGAAATTTCAATGATCAATGCTGTTTTTCTCTTCTTTTCATGGACTACTATAATATCTGGTTTTCTCGCATCTATGCTTCAAACTGTCAGTAATAGGTGATTCCATGTGATGTACAATTCATTATTCTCTATAACGCTTTGTGGGTCATGTTTTGAATGCTTCTCAGCTCCTTCAATATTGTAATGTTTGCACAATCCCCAGTGCAGCAGTCTTGCCACATTATTATGCCATTCAGTCTGCCATTAGTCTATCACAACCAGCAACAGTCACCAGTCTGACTGTTTCCACTTCTGTTTTACAGAACCTGCATTTGTCTGTTTTTCCCACATCTTCAATGGACTTTGTAAACCAATATGTATGTAGTCCACTGTCTTCGGCCACTAATATTAACCTTTCATTTTTGGGTTTAAATTCACCTGTCCTTATCCATCCCTTCACCAGATCCTAATCAACATGAGATTGTTCCAGGAGTTTGCTGTACTTGCAACCATTATGCCCTTTCCACATTTCTTGCCTTTTCATCTGATCCTTCTAATTATATTCTTTCTTTCTTTTTTTGTCACATTCAGTTGCTGCCAGATTTTTCAATACTTCTGGTTTGGTTTCCATTCCTGCTTCATACTAATATGCTTCTGCTAAACTAAGCACAAAAGTCATCTTAGATTTGCTTTTTTCATGTTTCAAAACTTTCACTATGTTTGGATATGATGAGGTCAGCAGGTATGTATGCAGTCCTATGATCGCAGATCTAGGCATGTAATCATATTCGAGGAGGCCCATACTGCTTTTAGAATGAGGGATGTATTATCTTGGTATATACATTTTTAGATGTTATTTGAGAAGCATGAAACATTTTTCTTGTCTCCCTGTCCATCTGATCCAATAACTTTTGGGACCAGTCAATCACTTCAAAACTGTAAGCTAGAACTGGAGGAGTAAATTGATTTATTGTCTGGACTTTGTTGCTAGATTCCAGGGCTGTTTTCAGTATTAAATTTGGTCTTCTAAAATATTCTTTACTGAGCTTTGTTCATATTTATTCATGTTTTATTGTCAATCCTTCATTAATTCCCAAATATTTATACATTATCTCCTGCTCAAGTTCCTTTATGTCACAATCGTGCCCCAGGCAGATATTTTTTTGGTACTACAACTCTCCTGCTTAAAATGTTGCTTTTGCACATTTATCAAGACCAAATTACATTCTTATATACTCTGAGAGAATTTTGACCACTTCCAGATGTGCTTTCAGCACCTCATGTGATGAACTATATAGTTTTAAATCATCCACAAAAAAAGATGAAAAACCTTTACATATTGTTGTTGCCTGGGTGCCAAATTGTAACCATGATGTCATCTTCTAAGTAGACAGCTTAATGGGTTAAGGACAAGACAAAAGAGCAGTGGCGACACAGAGTCACCCCGGAATATCCCCCTTTGAATTATTATCTCTGAGATAATAATTTGTCCTTTATCATGGCTTAACTGCAAACTGGTTTGCCACTGTTTCATGGTCACAGCAATGTAATTGATCAGTGTAGGTTATATCTTACACATTTTTAAGCATTCTTTTATCCATGAATGTGGGATATCGTCAAATGCTTTTTATAGTCCATCCATGCCATACTTAGATTCTTCCCCTTTTTACAGCTCTCCATTATGATTTTATTTAACAACAAATGATCCTTTGTTCCATACGATTTTTTTATTACACTTTTGTTCTATTGCCATGATTGAGTTTTCTTCTGAATGACTATAAACTCCGTCAGCATAAATTCTAGTGTATAGTTTATACATTGTCAGAAGGCAAGTTACTGGTTTACAGTTTTTAGGATAGCTTGCAGGTTCACTCTTAAGGAGGAATATCACTTTTCTGTTTATTAACCAGGTCGGTGTCTATTCTGGATGCACATATAATTAGTTCTTGCTCTGGGCTAAATCATCATCTAGCCAAAATTAGGTACTGCATCTGGGCCTGGGGTTTTCCATTTAGGAGCTTTTCTTAATTTTGTTTCAATTTCTCTGGCTGTTACTTTACCCCATTTCATATCCTGTACATTTAAATTTCTTATTGCGTCTTTTTCTTCTTCTGTCCATTCAGCATCTTTGTTACGTTCCATGGGGTCTTTATAGATTATTTATCTAAAATGTGTTTATTTCTTCTTTTTTGGTGGTATTTCTATTCCTTTTGCTTTGTTTCCAAATTCTCTATAAAACCGTTTTGGGTCATCAATTAACTGCTTATTTTTTACTTTAAAATTTATCTGCATATCTTCTAAGTTTTTCTTCCTGTGCTGATATCTTTAGTTTATTATTTGAAACAGTGTATGATAGATCCTGGTCTTTTCTAATACTGAACATTGCTTTTATCGCATCTAACTGTTCCCTCTTCTATACTATTCTAACAGTGACACTTCTTGTCTTAATTGCTTTATAGTTTTCTGTATTCAGTACTCCCATGAAGGGATTTGATTTCTTCCTTTCCTTTATTGACCTATATTTTTATGGTAAGACTTTATACGCTATTATTTTTTCTGTACAATGCTATATCCAATTTACTTCTGTTATATCACATGAATTTCTGTTAATAGTCCAGATTACTGTGTTCCTTTATCAGACTTCTAACATTTTGGATCTTACTGACTTTGTGTAATCTTTTTCTTTCATTGATCTTAATATGTCTATCCAGCTCTATTAAATTAAGCAACTCTTCCCTTAGATCTTTGTCTTCTAAACTGTGGGCACATTCTTTATTCTCTGTTTCCTGTGGGCATTCTACAGAAAGTTCCAGAACATCTTCCCATGATATATTCTCTTCAGCTTCATCCTGCATTATCCATTGCTTGATCATATGGGAATTCAGTGGCCTATCAATCCGCAACATTGACTGCATTGAAGATGCCACAGTTTCATGTTCCTTCCTTTGCTGTGCAACTCCAACTGAACTTTTGTTCTGGTTTCCTGCCAAAGGCTCCAGAGTATCTTCATGTAGCAAATAAACAAATGCTTCCTGTTCCACCTGTTTCTCCCTAATTTGGGGACTCATCGTTCCATCATGCTATGATATTACCAGAGTTGGATGTTCTACACTAAATCCTTGACTTTGCAGGTAATCCATAACTTCAGTTTCTGTTTCTTTAACTTCTCCATTACTAATCCACTTTTCTACTTTCCCCCTTTGTTTCTTTTTTTATGTATTGTAAAATGTTCCATATCCAAATGCCTTTGGCTGTATTTCTCTTCAAGTATCTTTGGTGCTGCTTTTTGTATTGATTAGTTTTACTTTCTTCTTTGCATGAATATTATACCATATCAGATCTCTCTTTCTATCCAAGTCCAATATTCTTTTTTTATTCTGTTTAAAAATCTATAGATTTTATTCTTTATATTTTTTCACTTTCTCAGTCACTTCTTTTTCCAAACAGCTCAGGATTTCTTGGTCTATATAATGTTTTTCATGAATCTGTTATATTAATGAGCACATATTTGCTTTTTGAAGCTTTTGACAGTTTTTCTTATGCAAGTATTTTTCTTTCCTCTAATTTTTATCTTAATCTTTTTGAATACCTTCTATCTTGAAATTCTGGGCTTCTTGCATTTTGGCACCAATACATCATTTCTTTCTTAACCTCAGTATTCTAGTCTGTCATCATTATGGCTCTTTTTTGGCCTGTTAGTTTTTGTGTTTTTCTGGACTACTACTCCCATCTATAGTGGGGGGGGGGGGGGGGGCTATCGTTTCCCTGAGCCTGGCCTAACCCCATTGTAGGAATGTTTCAGTTTCTTGAGGATTCTGCACTGTCATTTTTTCCAGTCCTGGCACCAGTGTATGGCACTTTTTATCCTGGGACTTGTGCACCCGGCCATCTTTTTTATTTTTAACCTACTTCTGTCCATGATATATGCTATATAAAATACAGTCTATATATCAATGTTGTCTTGGTCCAATTTTGTTAAAACAGGGTCTACCTTGCTAAGGTACTCAACAAGACTTCAGGATAAGTTCATTTCCAGCAATACTACTCATTTTTGCTTGCTGATTTTATCATGTCTTTGTCTGGACCCCTGACAGTGTATATACAGTAATGAAACTTGAAACACATTTTGACACTCATACTACCCCATAGATAGTAACACAATTCACTTACATATATTATATTATATTATATTATATTATATTATATTATATTATATTATATTATATTACATTATATTAGCATTTAATATATTTGTCTAGAAATTTCTTCCATTCCTTCCACTTTCTTTCTACTTTCATATCCCTTGGGCTGTCAGTATACATTTATATATTCCCAAATTATTGATCTTCAACCTGTTTTCCATCCAGCTTATCTGTCTCTTCCAGCATTTAGCTATAATCCTCTTTACTCATCCTACCAGATACAATAACTGCACATTCTCCTGCTGTCTCTCGTTCTCCTATCCACCTAACCCCAGCTATATGCACTTTCAATATTTTGAGACTCGTTGCTTTTGCACTCCTTCCAATTTCTCTATGCAACTAGTGCATAAATGTTTAACTGCCTGGCACTTTCAAAACATATGAAGATTTTCTGTCTCCTTCTCTCCATGTCTCTAATGGTTTTCCTCCCTTACCTTGGAATATCTCTGTATATGAAGGGAAATCTGGTCTACCTATGCAACCATCCCATATACTGATCCCATATAGTAGGCATGACTTTTAATTTATTGTACCTTCTCAACATCTCCTTCCATTCCTCTTCAGATATACTTATACACCCCACAGTTTCCCACCTCTTTCTTAATTTCTCCATCATGTGGACAAATTTATTCTCAACTAACTTTACATACATCTTTCTACATTTATTTTCGAATTACAAACCTGCTTCTTTCATGAATACTGGTATTTATCACTTCCTCATGAATTGACTGCATTATATCAGTCTTTACTAACTTTAACAGCTAATTTCAGTTGCATGAATTGTAACCACTTCACTGCTTCAGGACAAATCTTTCCATTAACTTATAAATCTCCACCTATACTCCTCCTAACATTGAGACTATTAGACACATCCATTGAGTTAAGCTCCCTCAATGTTCTTCTACTTTCTGCAACCCCAGAGTCCTTTTTAACCTAATAGCTTCCTATCCATTCTCCTCCTCTTCCTGTCCTGGCATGTAAACAAATGCTAACATCAGTGCCTGCAGTTATGTCTGGACGTCAGGCATTCCTTATCCTCCTCATAGTCTCCTCATTCCTACTGTGTCTTTCATTCACTACTCCACTTCCCTCATTATTCTATCACAGTTCATCTGTATGTTCTGAACCCACTTTGTACCGTCCTGGAGGTGATGTCTAAACATAAATGCGATTCCTAAATGTCATCACTTTTACCCCTTTTATTCATCCAACTAACATATTAGATTTACTAAAATATTCAGCTCAACAAACCATTAACGTGGACAACCTGCACTGTTTGAGCTAAAGTCCTCCAAATTCTTACACCCAGATACTGAACTACCTCTTTCTTTCCTATCAACTCCTCTTTCATTTTACCCTCCCTTTTTCAACTCTGACTTGCATAGTCTTCCTCCAATTTCAATCAAAATTCAAAATTCATTCTAAATTCTCTAAATATCCCTCACGCTTATTGTATAATTAGATCCAGTTTGTACAAGCTCTGTCAAACCCTTTGTGCTAATACATCTATAATTAAAATGTATACACTAGGGGACAAATGACATGCTTTCCTTGTACCCCTCCCTACCTTTAATACCTTAGTTAATTCCAGATTTACTAATAACCTCACCATGGGATCATCATACAGTGCTTTGATCCAACCCCTAAACTTGGCCCAATGCATATTTCTTCCAAAATTCTAAACAGAAATCTTCAATCAACATTATCAAATACCTTACAAGTGTCAAAAAAGACAATTTCTGCCTGGTCCCAACTTTCTGTCATCTCCTGAGTAGTACATTTTTTGAGCTGGAACCCATTGTCTCCTGATTTCCTGCCCTTAACAAACCCTCTTTGCCCTATTCCTGTTGGTCTAGGGAGAATTTTTTCTATTCTCTTGCAAGGGTTTTCTGCTTTTTCTCTTTATCTTTAGGTAACAACACTAATCTGGATCTAGTAAAAGAAGGTGGTACTGCCCTTCTAGTGCTACATTATTATGTATCTCACAGAAAGTCTTACTGGTTGTTACCCATCTCCTATAGGAATGTTCAGGTAGCCCATTTTATCTTGAATCCTTCCTTACCATCAGATACCTACGTACTCCGTCTAACTCCAGCTGCATTTTTTTATCAGACTGTAACCTAATCTCTTCCTCTAGCTTTTCCCCTCATCATTGCATTAAAGTACCTCTCATTTCTTCCCCTTCATCTTTTCAAAGTTCTCTATGATGATATATTTTATTATAGAAGCTCCAAACTAACTTCTTCCTTGTCATGTCTCAAAACACCATTTCCCCTATCAGACCTAATATGGTGGGGTTTAATTGATATTCTGTTATGAAACATAAATACATGCCCACACGCAATATATATTACTGCCCTTACAACTTCCAAAATCAAAACAGACACCAAATATACCATCTATAGACTTTTTTGGTTGAAATTAAGTTTCAATCAATGTAGTTTTAGTCAAATATAGTTTCTTTTACCTGATTTCCATGTCAGTAAAGTGAACCTGCCATTAAATGTCACAGAACCATGCATAAATAAACACACACACACACACACACACACACACACACACACACACACACACACACACACACACACACACACACACACACACACACACACTCACACACACCGATTTATCTATATCTATAATATCTACATGTATATATATGGTTCCCATACAAATTGTTGAAAGTATAAACTGCTGGAACCTGTTTTATACAGGGGCAAGCCCCCATGAACCTCCCATGCAGTGCACTCCCAACACCACCTGATACTTATAAATACCAACTCCAGGACTGAACAGGAGTGGGGAAAGGGCAAATTCACTTTCAACATTTTCTACTTTATATGTTTTGTGCCATCAACATTTTGAAGGTTCCCCTCCAAAATGTTGAAAGTCAAAATGTTGAAGGTATGGGGTCGCATGCCCCCTGCATAAAGTAGGTTTCAACATTTTGTACTTTCAACAGTTTATTTTATTTTATTTTACATTTGTTAACCAGGGGTGTGTGACTGAGCCGAAAAGCCCCTTTTTCAGCAGAGGCCCGGGGAGAAAAGCTCCACAAAGAAAAATTACAGACACATTTATTTATTTAGACATGATCAGTATACACACAAATTACAGGAGACATGTTTTTACAGTGGTATGCGGCACATAAACAGTTACAGTGGAGAGAACAAACAAAAAAATATTAATTTTAAAAATAAAGGTAATTAATAGATTTGTGGTGTACAGCTGAAATTTGGAACATAGGTAGAATACATACATAGTACACAGGTACAGTACATACATTGTAGATTAGCCAGTGTTTGTGAGTAAGATTGAAAACTATTATCAAGTGCTCTAGATTTTGTATGTATGTGTTATCCGTTTTCACTAGCCTGGGGAGCAATCATGGCACTGTCAACTTTCCTTGAGATGTTGCCTGATGAGGTCTTTAAAGGAGGCTTTGGATGATGTGTTTTGAATGCTTGTAGGGACAGAGTTCCATTTTTTTAGCCACTGAACTACTATATAGTGCATCTCCAAAGCTATTGTAGCTGTTGGTGACTTCTAGTAGTAGTTTGCTTGATGATCTAAGAGGCCTTTTGGCTGAGTGATGTTGTACTAGGTTTTTGAGGGCAGGACACTTATTGGGGAGGTAATAGATAGAATGACAGAGGCAGAGCTGATTGTAGGTTAGGAGGTTGGGCAGTTCAAGCCAGTGGAGCTGTCTCAAAGCAGTACAGTGATGAGTTCTATATGAGCCTGAATTAAAGTCACTGGACGAATAAATACAAATACAAAATACTGGGTAAAAGGTAATCCAGTCTTAGCCTAGATTTCTTCACTGCTCAATAAAAGATTAAATAAATAAAATATATCCATAGTTGTAGGGGTCTTCTTTATATAGACATATATGGTTCCCCTTCAAAAGTCTCCATCTTCAGAGCTTTTTACTGACAGTAGTATGGTCAAGATTATTCACAACAGATGATTGGATTTTAGTATTTGTATTTATTCATCCAGTGACTTTAATTCAGGCCATGCTGACTTATTAGAAAAAGATACGACCTTTGCTCCAGCAAGGAGAGCTTCCATTAATGATGTGTTGATGGATTTGAAACTTTATATTAGAAAACTTAATTTTTTTACTTTGGTTTGAACCTGGTGATGACGCATCAGCCACTACCGGTTTACTAAGACCTAGCCCATGTAATCCCCCTATTCATCAACTGCTGCAAAATTTCAAAAAGATTTGTGAGTTAGACATTAGGTATATTTTGAATTGTTCAATAGCTAACAAATATATTAATCTTTCAGTTAATGACTGCAACTTTTTCGATGGATTGTGTGGCAACAGTGATTTGGGGATTATGAAACCTGATAAGGGGGATGGGTTAGTTATTATGGATAAAATTATCTTAGCTGAATCTACCGTTTATTAACTGATTGAGTGCATGAGCAAGTGTCAGTGAACAAGATAAATAGTGTGTGTAGTAAGAGAGACATTCCCCTTACAGATATGTTACTACAGGGACAGCTAAATAAAAATGGGTTTACTTTTATGTCGAATGATATACCTTTGCTGCCAACCATATTTGCCATTCCTAAAATCCATAAAGATATTAACAATCCACCTTTGAGGTCAACTGTTGATGTGACAAGGTTTAAGACTCATCTTATTGCTAAGTTTTTAGTTTTAACCCTTAAAAGAGGATTTGATTGTTTACTTCAAATTTGTAAAGACTTATAGGATTTTTTGAGGAAACTTAGAGAGGACCCTTTTCGAAGTGATAGGATTGTTTTGATTATACACATTAAAGATTTGTACTCATTTCCACATGAGTTAGGTTTACAATGGTTTGGTGAACATATTTGTGTAAACTTTAGAGGCTGGCATAATGGTTATGGTATTTGCCTTACAAACACAAGGTACATGTTTTGATTTTCACATGGGGTAACTGGCTAGGCTTAAAATGGCCCACAAGGGCAGTTAGCCTAGTACTAATCTATGAACTTAAATGTTACATTGACCTCTGGGAGATTGAATACCCTGGTCACTCTCATGGAGTTAGTGTTAAAGAACAATTTTATTTATTTTGAGGGACAATTAGTTAGACAGAGAACTGGGGTAGTGATTGAAGGCAGATTGCGCTCCTGTTTTTGCTAATTTTGTTATGGCCCACTGGGAAGCCAAATACATTTTTAACAGTAGGTTTAGCAAGTCTTGGTCTGTGTATGCATGATTTCTGGACAGTATTTTTGTTTTTGAACTGACACAGAAGGTAAAATGTATGAATTCATAAGATATATCAATAATACTTCTGAAGTTTTGCGATTTACTGATAATGCCAAAAAAGATGTGATTAGTTATTTGGACATCATACTTAAAAAAAATATCAGGGTGATAAATTTAAATTGAATGCTTATAGAAAGCCCACCATTTCTAATTATTTTGTATATTTTAACAGTTGCCACCCTAAACATCAAAATAAAGCTGTGATTAAGGGTCAGCTTGTACGTTTGGCTCGGATGGTATCTGATTATGACATGTTCTTAAATGAATGTGAGGTTCTTGTCAACATATTTCTTAGAAGGGGTCACCCTTTATATTTTGTGAACCTGATACTTGAGGAGGTTATAGCTAAAAGGAGGAATGTTTTTTATACCCCCATTATTTTGGAACATGGCATTGTCACAACCTACGATCATCTGGGAACTATATGAAGGCTTTTGTGATGAAATTTACTTTGGACAGTAGTCCCATTGCTGCTATTTTACATAAGAATTGGGCTTTATTAAATGAACATACAGAGGTTATAACTGAACTAGATGATAATTATACCTTTCATTACTTACAAGAATGGAAAATGTTCAAAGAATTACATGAAGAAGAGAAAGCCTGTTTTTTTCAAAATCTCCAGAAGACCAAAATATTGGTATGTTTAAGTATGGCCACTCCCATCAGTGTAGTTTTATTCTGGCTAGTGATTCCATTCATGTAAGGGACAAAACCATCCAAGCCAGGGGACATTTTACTTGTAATTCAAGAAGCATGGTGTACTTAGCCCAATATCAGCTCTGCCCAGCATATTATATGAACAAGGCCAATAGAAATATTTGTCAACGGGTTTATGAACACATGTATTATTTAAATATATTAAAGTTAATGACGGATACAATTTTTTGTCTTTTTGTCCTTGAAAAGGTTTTACGTAGTCCTTGTAATGGATGGACGAATGAATATGCAGAATCTCTTGAATTGTGGTGGCAATTATTTTTAAATGCCAGCAGTTTCCCTGTTTTGAATGAAACATGTTTTGTTAATTGTCTTTTAAGACTGAAACATTATGAAGTTTAATGTATTTTTTTAACAAATATATTTATGAATAGAATGTTTTTAATGATCAGTTGCTTTAGTGGTTGTATTTCCTGTATTTTGATTGGATGGAATTTGTCATATGATTGACCTATGAGTGATTTTAAAATGGGAATATGGAATGTGTTTATTTGTTCTGATGAAGTTCAAGGTATTAAATGAAAATGCTCAACAATAAACTTGTTTATTGCTCCATATTCAGTTGACGTCTCTTCTGGACCCAGTTGTTATGAGGATTTCTCTTTGCAGTGTAAAATGTACTATGACTGGAAATCATTATGATTCTAAACTGGAGAGTATAGAACTATGGTGGCAACTATGGTTAAATGCCACCAAATTCTCGGGTTTAAATGATAACATCAGTCTCTATAACAAATTAACATTGATATCTATTAGATGAAGTGTTTTTTTTTTTATTTTGATTGTCTTTTAAGGACATATGATTATTAATAACTATTTAAAATTAAGAAATGCATATAATCATTGTTCAGATGAAGCCCTTATTACTGTAACCTTCATTTAATAATTATTAAGCTTTTATAAACTAGGGCTACTCCACAAAAATAAGAAATTTCTTAACTCAGAAGCTAGACTCTCCATAACTCAGTCTCTCCTCCTTCCCTCCCTTCTTTATGCAGCCCCAATTCTCACTTCTATTCACTCCACACATCTTTCAAAGCTCCAACAAACTTACCATAATGTAGCCAGATTTGCCACTAACTCTTCTCATAACTCACACTCAATTCTCGTAAATGGCTAGAATTCCCCCAACGGGTCTATATTATATTATCACATGCTTACAAAAGTGAATGATAATTAATCGACCCCATGTAAGCAAAAGCTTACAATGTCAAAACCTCAGAACAGCGAAAAAAACTTTAAAACATTACATATTGTGGGGGGCTTTGCCCCCCACACCCTCCCTACTTAAATATACCAACACCAAGATCGCATTACAGTGCCAAAAATGTCAAAGTAATGAAAGTGGCCAAGCAAATTCTTTCCCAGGGAAAGAATTCACTGAAAGGCCGCTTCGCTATTTTGCCTTTTTGCTCTTTTTAGTTCGATCAAGACGCATTTGACAAACTGCATGTGCGATCTCATAATAGGGAACCCCCCCCCCAACTACTACAAATGTCTCAGTTTCAAATCATACACTCTGTATTTTACAAACCTACTTCCTGCCTCTCTCTCTCCTCCCTGGTATCCTATTATAGCCCAGACCATACTCTCCGTACATCTAATCAACAACTACTTGACACCCAGATCTGCTCTGAGTTACAGCATAAAGGCATTCAAATTACAGAACCAACTGATATTGCCAACATCCTGGCAGATTGGTTCGGTGCTAACTTTATCCCCCCCCCCTCACCCCCTAAAGGGCCCATATCTATACAGGAAGAATGCAGAGTCCCTGTAATCACAACTACTCAGGTAAAAGCTGCACTCTCTAAAGCCAAAAACACAGCATCCATGGGACTGGACAACATCCCAGGCTGCGTTTTACACTAACGTCAGAACGAACTGGCTCCCTACTTAAGCATCATGTTCAATAATAGCCTTGCATCAGGCTTTGTGCCCACTGAATGGTGCACAGCAACAGTTATCCCACTCCACAAAGGGGGAGCCACCACTGATCTCAGGAACTATCGACCTATTAGCCTGATGGCTTTGGTCTGCAAGGCAATGGAACGTATCATCATGGAAGTCATAAACAAAGACATTGGTAACCTCCAAACTCTGGATCTCACCCAGTTTGGATTTGTGAAAGGCAGATCATGCCTCCTGAACCTGATTGACTTCTTTGAGGCAGTCACCAAAGCCGTGGATGAGGGTAAGGTGGTTCACACAGCCTATCTTGACCTCGCCAAGGCTTTCAACACCATCCCCCATTCTGGAATTATAGCTAAACTCACTAAACTAGGTATAAATCCCTATGTCACAAGATGGGTTGCCAACTGGCTCACTGTCAGAACCCACACTGTAAAATTTGCAGACTCCAAATGTGACCTCAAAGCAGTGACAAGTGGAGTACCACAGGGTTCCGTCCTGGGACCTCTCCTGTTTGGTATCTACTTCTCTGAAGTACAGGCTAATACAGAAGGCCTCTGGCTAATGAAGTTTGCAGATGGCTGCAAACTAGGAGCCATAGTCAAGTCCCCAAATGATGTGGGCATCCTACAGAAGGGCCTCACTGAGATGGATGCCTGGTGTCAGAGCCACGGCCTCAAGCTCAATGACAAAAAGTGCAGAGTCATCCCCTTTGGTAAAAACTCAGTACCCATGAACTACCACATAGGCCACAATCTACTTAACACTGAATGCGTGATAAGAGACCTTGGGACACAAGTGGACAGTAGTCTCTCCTTTGATAGTCACATCGCCACAGTAGTCAGGAAGTCCTTCTACGTGGCACACCTCATCATAAAAGGGTTCCCATCCAGGAAAAAAGAGGTCATTGTTCCCCTCTACTCATCACTCATTAGACCCATTATAGAGTACAACTTCCTTTTGGAATATACCTCACAAGACATCTACAGCAGCTGGAAAGGCCACAGAAGTACCTCACAAAGAGGATTACTGGCCTCAAACAAATGCCCAACACTGATTGCCTCAAAAAACTCCAGCTTTACTCCATAGCATATCGCCTACTCCAAGATGATCTCTGTCTAACATATAAAGCTATATCAAACCCAGAGCTGTTGGACATGCTACACCTAAAAAAATCCCAATCCCTCCAAGCTACATGCTCTAGGGACCTAAACCTTGCCACCACAATAAACAGGACATGCTGGAGGGATAGATTCCTGTCCCATAGACTTCCTATATTCTGGAACAAGCTACCCATCTATGTCAAGCAAAGTTTTTCATTAGCACTCTTCAAGAAAAATCTTGATGAGTGGATGGGAAATAGGAAATACACCCCAGGGATCACTTCTGTGTCTCTGCTGGACAGTGGCACAGGAAAATAACTTTCTTGGGTGGCGTAAGCTATGGAACCTTGCTGGCTAGGCTTAAGTAGGCCCTTGGGCCAATAGCCTAGTACCTACCTATGAACCTATTTATAAACCCAACAAATATTTTGGAAAACTACTTTACAAATGTAGCGTAGCCCAAGCATGGAACAAACTTCCCTCACATATAAGAACAAACTCCCACCCTAAGCATTTCAAAAAAGAGCTTAGACTACATTTACTGAGCATAAAGTCTTGCTCCTGTTATGGCCCTACCTAATCTATTACTCCTCCTCATCCCTCACCAAGCCAGGAATAAACTGCACATAGTCAAGTAATTACAATGACATAATTTATCTCCTATGCTAACTTTTCTTTTTTGAGGTATGTTTCATTTTTTATTTAAAAAACAAAATCTTAACATTGCTGAAATTACAGCTACTATCATTCTTTACTTTGTATTCTTAGCTTGGTCACATTTTGTTCTGTACCTCTTAATTATCTGTTATTGCATTACTGCTGCTTTTTGAATTGTGTTGTGATTAATTATTAACTATGTTAAAGTTTGTTCTTGTGTTTGTAAATTTCTGGAGCTTTTCTCCTCAGGTCTCCACTGAAAATGGGCCTCTGGCTCAGTTGGACCAACCCAGTAAACAAACAAGCAAACAAATAAATAAATAAATAAGTCATTTTCTGAGTGTCTTTCTGGACAGAGTTGTTCATACTGGACTTTTATCAACATTCCTGTTGGAGTTACTGACCTGCACTTGAATGCACATTAGGCTTCTCAGGTACTCATGATTACGCATGACGTCGAATGAACATTGAAGTGCATCCTTGAGCATGTACTCAGTGCAACAAAAGTGCGATTCAGAGATATTTGCTCTAACCAGGCTCAGTGGCATAAAGACCATGCTAAGAACCTCAAAACTCATCATATGATCTTCCACAGACATTCATTTGTTCATCTCACTATGGAATTTGCTGGACAAAGCAAAAAATATTTGTAGAATACCTATATTGAAACAACTTTCCAATTTTCTTCAGTTACCAGCAGTAATCATGACGTAAGTACATGGGGACTGCAACCTAGTAAATATTGGATGGCGCAGTGTTGCAGCGGTTTATGTTATTGCCTCACAGCAAGAGGTTCTCTGGTTCAATTCTCGGCTGGAGTACCTTCTGTGTGGAGTCTGCATTTTCTCCCTTCGCTCATATGGGTTTCCTCTAGGTACTCCAGCTTCCTCCCATGTTATAAAGATATGCCTCTGGAGCATTTCTTCCTGGGCCTTCACTGAAAATTGGCTTGTTCCAAGTCGGACTTTCCTGGTAAACAAATGTTAAATAAATAATATTGTGTACTGCTTTGTACGTGCCCTGCAGTTGTATGTTGCTTGTTGACTTACATGACACTGCTTTGAGGAAGGGGAATGAGGTTGTGGTTGAGCTGACAACAGGTAACTTATGTCTGGAGAGGGACATGAACAGTCAGGTTTCGTTTCATGGAATGACAGTTGTATGTGCCACAGTTAGAGACTGTAATTGCTACATAAGAAAGTTAGATCTTTGTGGTAGCAGATGAGATGGACATACCCTATTTTTCAGAAAATTCAGTGCATGTCATACTGTTGACATTTCTTAGTTGTTATGTGCCCTGTGTGATTACATTAACTACCATATGTTACCACATATCCTGATGTTTATTCTAATAGAGGGATATATACAGAGGACATTAATCAGTGTGAGAATTTTGCATAATATATGCTTGTCTGATGAGAGACCAGTCACATAATACTAATATTTTTTGCTCATGGGGGTGGGGGTGGATTATAACCTGCATAAGTCAAAGTGTGATTGCAACTTACCAATGTAGTCATCAAGCCTCTGTGATGTGATGTCTGCCCATGGTGTATTTATGCATCTTTTTGAATAACCTCCAGTGGTAGTCTGCGGATGAGGCAGAAAGTGTGAGCATATGTGTTTGTGTGTGTGTGTGTGTGTGTGTGTGTGTGTGTGTGTGTGTGTGTGTGTGTGTGTATGTCTGAGTCAGTCTTAGTAGGTGGAGTGGAGAGGGGAGCTGGCCCATTAATGCTGCATGAAAGTTTGCAGCAAACAAAAATGTATTTTCCATTTTGGAACTAATGTAGGAGTAGATAAGCAGAAGGTCTATGTAGCATTTATCAACTGCCTCTTACCAAGTCTGTTATACGATGCTATAAGCCTGATTCTCTATCTGCACATACTGATGGAAGTCCTGTCATAGGCCATAGCTTACAATTGTGCTGCACAGATATTGAGGACAGGGTTATACACCAGTTGTGTACAGTCATGGAATGGACACAATTTGGCTGGCATTCATGGTGTATGCCATTGGTAAGGTCATTGAAATGCAATGGCAGTTAAATGAATTGATAGGCCCTGTCTCACTTCCACAGTTCTGAGAATAAAATAGGCTGAATTGAGCCACTTGTACCTTTTCACATTTTAGGTTGAAGCAGTACATGTGCTGCTGTGAGACACTGACACAGAGAATGAATGAGATACAGCAGATATCTGACAGCTGGGCCCTGATGGGTCCTGGCACTATTCCTGGATGCATCTTAAATAGCATGAAGCACAACTTAGCCACCCTCCTAACAACACTATTTAACCTCAGCCTACATACAGGTTTTGTACATATTGAGGACCATAGGATCATAAGAAGTTACTAGGCTATTGGCCCTGAGGCTCTTACAAGCCTAGCCAAGAATTTATCCCATGTTCTGACAAGTCAGCACCTGATGCCCCTGTCCAACAGGGACACAGGTGGAATCCCAGGGGTGTATTGTTTGTGAGGAGAACAGCTACAGTCATTCCTTTGCATAAGGGAGGACCTTCCACAAAACACAGGCAAATACAGACCCATAAGTTTGGCTAGCCACATGTGCAAAGCTGTGGAAAAACATATAATGGAACTAATCAATAAGGACATGGGGAACCTCCTAACACTGGACCAATCTCAGTTTGGGTTTGTCAGTTGCAGGTCATGCTTACTCAGCCTGGTATACTTTTCTGAAAAGGTCACCAAAGCAATGGATGAAGATAAAACAGTGCATACTGTATAGCTCAACCTAGCCAATGCTTTTGATGGAATCCACCCCCAGGCATAGTAGCTAAATAAACTGGGAACAAATCTCTTTGTCACCCATTGGATTGTCAGCTGGCTCACAGATAGGATGCAGGAAATCAAAATAGGGGAAGTTGCCTCCACAAAGAGATCAGTCATCAGTGGAGTCCCCCATTTCATATTGAGACCACAAATAACACATTATGCTGTTCAAACTTTGGGGCAATGCATCCTCTGTGTATTCCGTGGATCATATCTGTGATATTCACTGTAGAGGGTACTCCCCCATCGATGGGGACGTATGTGGTTAGCACAGATATGTCTTTGTGGGTGCCCTTGAACAGTCTGTCAGAGCCCAATACAGTACCACATCTTCTGCTGTAGTTGTATCCATGAATACTCACATATGACACCAGCCATGTCTTGATTGGTTTTCCTGTCTCCATACATTCATCAGCTTAGGAGAAACACACTCTCCTCTACTGCATTAGCCAGTACCCCCACCCCCACAAACACATTGCCCATTGTTGACTGCCACTGGGACTGTCCCCACTTGAGCATATGAAGACAGCTGTGCCCTACTCTGTATTCAGTTACCTTAATTACATATGTCTGATGCACAATGCATCCATTTTATGCATGGTGTAACATAGCCTGGTTCTATTATTGCATACACCACTGTTACTGTTGCATGTTATGTTTAATATAGCCCTTAATTGTGAACCAGATGCTACCTCCTAGCTAGTATCTGACATACTGCATCCATCTCACATGGTCATACCCTGTGCCAGGCTCCTTTACGGGCTTCTCTACAGGTGCTTCCTCTTTTGCTGACACTAGGACATCTTCACAAATGTTTGTGTACTGATGAACTTTTGTGTAACAACATGTTGTGTAATACTGTACACACAGCAAATATTTTACTGTATTTCTAAGAATCATACTGCTAGGCACCACCAAAGACATCTAGATGGTGGTACTTAGCCTTCATCAGTCAGAACACACATTCAAAAATGTTTCTGGTCTATGACAGGGTTTTGTTTTATATATTCTCTGTTATAGTCTTTGGGTTTCTTATTGGTGTCATTAGCCATGGCTCTAAATCAGCTGGCAGTTTATAGACCATTGTCACTGTCTTCTATGTGGGACCCCCAGTACCTCAAGAAATGGACTATTTCTGAAAATGCTTGCATGGTGTTGCTTCTCTCCTCTGTGCTATGTGTAAACTGCATATGCTCCTCTACATGCTGTAGCATGGCATCAGGAACCTGGTGGGGTATCCTTGAGGCAGATGCTTGGGATCCTTCTGCTATGTTTCCTGTTGGTCATTGGAAGATCCATGTAGGCAATACTCTGAAAACGGCACATATCTTGGTGTCCACATGGATGGGTACTTGCATCCCATGAGCCTGCATATTTATTTATTTCACATTTGTTAACCGGGTTAGTCCACCTGAGTTTGCAATCAAACCCATTTTCAGTAGAGACTTGAGGGGAAAAGCCCCAGCAAGCATAAGTAAAGATAAAGTGAAAACTATACAAATATTAAATGACAATCACAACACAAAATCATTGTAAAAAAGAGAATGTTATTAACTATTTGCATTGCATTGATAGTAAGTAACCCATTTTCAGTGGAGACCCAAGGGGAAAGAGACCCAACAAACATACGCAAAAATAAACATACAGGACAAAAACTATTTAAAATAACAATGCAAATAAAGAGATAATATAAATAAATTAAACAAAGAATATCAAAATATATTGCAACACAAAATATCTATAAATCTAGAGAAAATGAAATTATGTTCATACTCTATCAATCCTAAAAGTCTACATAGAATTGCAGTATGCTCAAAGTACTTGAAAGAAAGAAATCACATAAAAGAAATTACATATGTTGAAAATATGAGACAAATAAAAGCTACAAATTTAAATTCCATACTACAAGGTTTCAAAAAAACATTATGAGAATATAAATACTCTCAAACCAATAAATGAAAATATATATCTAGACAAATTCTTATCTGATAATATTCTAAAGACCTTAGCCACTTGGAATATTGTTAAAATTGATAGACCTTTCACATTTACAGAACTAAAAAATCAAATAAACAACTTAAAAACTAATAAAGCACCAGGGTTAGATGGTTTAATTCCTGAAATATACAAAATCCTTCCTGATAATACCTTAAAAATACTACTAAACACACTTTGGGAAATCAAAACTACTTATAATATCCCACCATCATGGAGATATTCATTAATCTCTCCCATACTTAAACCCGATAAAGATCCTACTTCCTGTTCCTCCCATCTCACTATTAAATATAGATTATAAGATTTCATGAGCATAATATCAAACAAAATCAATTCCATTATACCTAGCCTAATCGAGGAAGATCAGACAGGTTTTATTAAAGAGAAAAGTCTAAGATAATATAATAAGATTTCTGACTCTTATAGATTTAGCTAATAAAAATAAAAATGAGTTAACAATAATGAATCCAGACATAAACAAAGCATTTGATTCACTGAGTTGGTCCTATTTATTTAAAGCTTTACAACACTATAAATTTTCTCTAAATTTTATAAAATTAATTAGAAACCTTTATGAAGACTTTTCTTTTGTAAAGATAGGCTCTTTCTTATCCCTCCTCATTTAAACTTACAAAAGGAACAAAACAAGGTTGCCCTCTTTCCCCTTTAATTTTCGCTCTAGCTGTAGAACCACTAGCCAACTATGTTAGAAATAATGTTCACATTAAAGGCTATAATTTAAATAGTAACATATTTCCAAAGATTCAGCTATTTGCGGATGATTTGTTACTAACTAGTGGAGACATTGATACATCTTTAGATCAGTTACTTAACACTTTAGATTTATTTGAAGGTTTATCTGGACTAAAACTTAATCATAACAAGACCCAAACTTTGTTAATAAATAAAAAATGACTATGAAAATGAAAAGTTATAGATGCTTTAACTGGGACAATACACAAATTAAATACCTGGGTATTCAAATTAATTCCACTCTTAAGAATACAATTACTACAAACTATAATATCTTAACAAATCTAATTATTAATTTCACAGATAATTGGAACAAACTTTATTTTACTTTTGAGGACAGACTAATGCTAATTAAAATGATAGTGTTACCTAAAATTCTTTATATCAGTCAGTCTTTAATCATTCCCCCAACCAAGAAAATATTTAAAAAAATTAGTAATAACTTATTAAAATGTCTGTGGTATCCTCAAAAACCCATAATATCTTTACAAAGACATGTGGCAAGTTGGGAAGAAGGAGGTATTAGTTTTCCTAATATTGAATATTGTGTAAATGCTTCTATTTTTAATATAATCCTTTTATGGTTAAACCCCTCATATAATTCATATTGGAAACTATTACATGAAAAAAATGTATTAAACAATAATAGAATGTTAATTGACCCTCTAACTACAATACACCAAAATACCTTTATTCGGTCTTTAAAAATATACATACAAGATAAGCAGAAGTTAAAATATTGCTCCTTTATCAGTCTAATAATAGCAAATTTCATGAAAATCACCCAATCTAACCAGTCAATTAAAAGCTTATTAATATTAATTTTTCCTATTGCTTATACTAATGAATGTTTAATATCTTTTGATAAAAATAAAATGCTTGAATTTAAAAATAATGACTTAATATACTGGAACAAATTCTTATCCACTAATGGAATTTATTAATCTAACCATCTAATTACTAGATACAGCCTACATAATAATAACTGGATAGACATACAAACCTGCAGAGAATTTATATATAACAAAACTATATTTTCCTTACAAACCCATGGAAACAACATACCTAAAACACTTAACTTTTGACTAATATAATTGATGGTTCTTTGAAATGCACCTCATTTATATCCCTAATATTTAAAGTCATTAGATCTGATAATAATTCCATGAATGCTTCTTTTTGGGAATACTCCACCAAAATAAATAATGGAGAATTTACTACTAAAAACAAGAAATTACTTCTAAAATCAGTACAAAAAACAACAATTTCTCCTTACTGGAAAATATACACATGGAAATTCCTCCACAGAAGTTATTATACACCTCAAAGAATTGCAAATATGTACAAAAGAAATGATATGAAATGTTGGAGGTGTAAAGCTACAGAAGCTGACTGGTTTCATATGATTGTTGCATGTAATATGTTATCCCAGTTTTGGAAGGAATTTGAATGTTTCTGTAAGGCCTTATGGAATGATAATTGTGAAATTTCAAGTTCACTCATTTTATTTAATGTGCCAGTACCGGAAATCATACCCAGATCTCAAACACACCTTCTTTTTCAATATTTGCAGTAGCAAGAAAGGTTGTGACAAAAAATTGGAAAACTAACTCTCCTATATCTTTCAGAAATGAATTTATTTATTTAGCCAGGACCTTATGTGAAAAAGAAATATCTAGTTTAAAAATTAATACAAAGAATTCAACACACAAATTAATTGCTTGGGAAAAGTTACAATCATTACTAAAAAAGTATTAGATGATTTCCTGAATGTATATAGAAGTATTTCCTTGTTATGGACTTTGTAAATAATTTGTTTCAGTCTTGAGTATAAATATATTATTACTGTTATTATTCTTGTTATAAAAAAAAATAAAAAACATTTTTGAAAAAAAGATAACAATGCAAATGAGCATATGAGCACAACACATCTCAGACAGTCCCTGCATGGTGCCTTTGCCCACACAGAAAAAAGCCCTCTATTTTTGTGTTATGGAGGGCATGGAATATTAGCCACAGATGGATGACTCAGCAATATTGCAGGAGATGTGAGCACATAAGTTGCTATTGGCTGGGGGACCAGCTTCCTGCATACACAAATCATTTAAAGTGGCCTTGGCTACCCTAACATATTTTCATGATCTCTCTCTGCAGTGGTCATGACTCTTTACACCAACTGTATACATTTCTGATACAAACTCAGTATCATTTACCTTCATTTACATTCACTATGGACCCCATTTAATAATGTTGCCCATTTCCATGTCATAACACATTCATTTTCACACTATGCTTCTGGCCAAACACAGTGTGTCTCTAAACTGCCCACCCTGTACATTACTGGTCATTATGCAATTTCACCTACACAGTGTTTGCTTCTGAATCCCAGGGCATGACCACAACCTGGATTCATTATTAGGTATTTGTTTGACATCTCTCAGTATAACAATGAAATAATATAGCATTCTTTCTGAAGAGATTATTTTCTCTCCCTCCTTTTCCTTCTCTGGTTATTTCTCAACTCTACCTCTAAGATATTGGCATGTTGGGAAAATATGTTAAGTGACAATGGTGTTCAGTACCAGCATTGTTTTATGAGGCCGTGAGGCTATTGAGATTTTATAAATGAATGCCAATATTACATTTGCAGTCATGGCAGAAACACTGAAACTGTCTTGTGTATGGTAATAACTGTAGCAAATCAGTTGTCAGAGTTGTAGCAAGCAGTCTGTTACAAATGTAACAAGCAACTTGATATAGCTGCAAAGCAGCTTTTTTCAGTCCTCAACTTTTACTTGAGGGGTAGCCAGTTTAGAAACTGCACAGGATGCAAAATTATCTAACTATTGTTCTATTGCATACTAAGTTAAAATCTGTAAGAGGTATGCAGTGTTTACAGTGTTTTTGGGTATAACACCCATTAAAAGTGTATAAACAGAAATGTAAATGAAGAGACAGTTTGTACAGAAGCTGACATTTCCTGAAAACAATGACAGCTTACTGAAATTATTAAAAGATAAATAGATAAGTTGCCACAAAGGCTATGTTCATCGATTCTGAAGAGTATCACACCTGTGGCAAGTAACTTTTAACAGCCTTTTTCCTCCACTTCTGTTTAAATAAATGTGCTAGAGGTTTCAGTTTGGCTGAAAGAAGACAGTGAGCAGGATTTGAATTGTAAAATGTGTTATTTAGCAGTTAACATTTTAATATGTATAATCAAAACTATATGGCACATCCACGGGACATCCACGGCAAGAGCAAAAAATGTTCCACAAATAAAATGTTCCACAAATAAAACACTAACACGATGTAGTTATAAATCGCCTAGGCAGCAAAAATCCACATAACTCCAAATAAAAAGCAACGGCAGGAATAAAATCAAAAGATATATCTTATTGCAAAAATGCCAAATAGCGAGTGTCCGAACTTTTTATTGAGAACGGAGTGAGCGCTTTCACCAAATCGGCTTCATCAGACTTACAAAATCCAAAAAAATCAGCATTTAAATACTCTTAATTAATCAAGAAATGTGACATCATTTCCCTCTAAATTTAAAGAAACACTAAGTAGTCCTCTAAATAAAACTTTCACTTTACACAATTGATTTCATGAATGAATAACTAGATAAAATAACTTAATGCTACAACGTTGATTAGCATCAACATAAAATGAATTTTTATAGATGTTATCATATGTATAAATAATTATTTTAAAGCATTCAATATATTATAAATTAATTGTGTCATCAATTAAAACTCCCTTCTCTATACAGTCAATGTGTTCATTCATTCGAACTAATAATACGAAACACATAAATATGTACATATATAATAAAATGTTTAAAAACACATGTAAAAAATACACATATAAAAAATATACATAAATTCATAAAAAATTCATAAAAAATCAATTGATCAATTCATGAACATATATATATATATATATATATATATATATATATATATATATATATATATATGAACACATATTAATAGATGTATATATGCATAATCACATAAAAGCCAGAAACAAAAATGAAATTAAACATTATTTATATTTTTATGTTTGTAAGCTTTCAATCTCCTGCTACCTAAAATTGGTTTAAGTGCAACTTTATCATTTAAACCTGGAGTTCTATCCCCTCTTAGTTTAATGATCCATTTAATTTCACAGCGCTCTGTATAATTTTTTATATCGCCACCACGAATATTGGAATGTATAACTTGTAAAACTGAGAACATAAACCAATGTGTATGATCAGTATCCATTACATTCTTCGCAGTTGCGTAATGGTTATTACGCAATGCAATATTATAGTTATGTTCACAAATTCTTTCTTTTAGTCTTCTATTTGTCTTACCTATATAAAATGCACTGCATTTTATACATCTAGCTAAATAAATCACATTACGTGTCTGGCAATTGGCTGTGACATTCAAAGTATGCACTACATGTGTAGTGGGATGTACAAATACTCTAGCTTCATCTATAAAATTATATTGGTTACATCTAAAACAGGGTTTAGTTCCTATCTGTTCATCTGTCTTAATTGGTCCAGATATGCAATTGGAATGACAGAGTAGCTGCTTAAGATTACTTCTATTCTTAAATATAAACCTAGGTTCTTCCCCTACTATATTTCTAATATTATCATCTAAAAGTAAAATGTCCCAATGTTTTTTAAAAATCCCTATAATTGAAGAAATATCTGAAGTATAATGGACTAACACTTTAACTGTTGATGGTTCCTCCATTGCATTGCTTTTATTGTTGAATGAATTATCAGAAAAGTAAGGACAAGCTGTGGTAGATCTAAGAGATGCCACATTACTAATTGCTGTATCAATGTCTCTAGTACTATATCCCCTGATTAATAGCCTATGCTTCAACTCTTCTGATTCCTGAGCATATCCTGATTCCAAGGGATTTAATCTTGAGGCTCTTATAGCCTGACCTTTAACCACATTTCTAAAAACATAACTTGGGTGCATACTTGTTCTGTGAAGTAACGAGTTACAAAAGCATGCTTTTCTGTGTACCCCAGTATTCACTAAACCATTGTCAAATCTACTAATGTTGATATCAAGAAAGGAGATACCTGTGGTGCAATAATCCATAGTAAACTTTAAAAATGAAGACAATGTGTTAATTTCTTCATAAAATTGTAACAATGAACATTCATCATTATTCCAAATTAAGAATAAATCATCGACAAATCTACGATAGAAACATACTGATCTCTTGAAACTATCTGTGTTGAACAATATTCTCTCTTCCCAGTGGGCCATCACAATGTTTGCATAACTATTCGCGCATGGTGTTCCCATTGCTACACCATCACACTGGGAATAAATTTTCTCACAAAATATGAAAACATTGTTCTCTAGAACTGTTTCCAAAAATAGACATATCAAGTCTATCTGTCTGGAGTCCATACCAGAATGAATGTTCAAAAATTCATCGACAGTATCCACACCAAGCTCATTCGGTATGACCGTGAATAAACTTGTAACATCTAAAGTTACAAAATAGAATGAACTGTCTTGTGGCAAAGATTTCAAGTATTCATAAAGATCAATTAAAAATTGATTACTATCTCTTAAAATTTGTTTCTTGGAATCAACTATCAGTCTTAGAAAATACTCAATAAATATTGATAAAGGTTCAGTGACCCAATTTCTACCTGATACAATGGGTCTCAAAGGCAGTTGCCTCGAATCTTTATGAATTTTTGGTAGCCCATTTATTATCGGGATCAATGGATAATTACTTTTCAAGAAATTAAATAGCTCAAATGTAATATATCCATTCAATAATAGATCGTCTAACATCTCTGAGATCTTCGAGACTTTCCTCTCTACTATAGAGCCATCAATGATGGAATAAAACTTCCTATCACTGAGCAAATAAACATACTTTCTTTATAAACATTTATATCCAAAATTACTAATGGGCCACCTTTGTCAGCTGGTCTCAAAATGATAGAACTATCTTTTTTCAAATTATTGAATGCTTGTCTTTGTTTGAAATTCAAATTATTTCTCCTACAATTTTGGCTTTTGTGTTCGAATAATATAGCTCATGTAAATCTTCTTCAACAAGTTTATTAAAAACATCTAAGTATGGATTTAATGTTGATACATAAGTGCTGGGTACTTTGAAAATTGCTTGTGGTAAATTCTTAATAAGTGAATTTTGAAAATCAACTTTCAACTGGACATTATGAGTAAACATCTTGGTATCAATGATGGTGTCTGAAATTTCACTAGTATAGGAGCGAATAAATGATAACCCTTTCTCTAATACTTGTGTCTCATATTCAGTTAATATTCTACTTGATAAATTGTGAATTAATGATTCTCCACCCTTTCCCACATTCTTTTCAATGTGGGACCTGTGTGCTCTTCCCCAGAGCCTTTCCTTTTCTGTCTGCCACGACTGAAGGACCTCTGCCGTTTGGCAACATGAGGTGATGCTATGGGGAAAGGAGTATATTCATTATTAATGCTAGTGCAAACATTACGTAGGCTATGATCTTTCGGTCTAACTACTGGATCATCCATTACATCTTTGTTAAAAATATTATTACACATACCATCTTTAGGGGATACACACAGAGGTAAATTATTACCTCCATTATCAGTATTATGAATAATTACAGACCCAACTACTGATCATCTATTAGTTCCATTATTACCAATGAACAAATCATTAGAGTCCATGTCCCTAGAACCTGTAGATGTTATATTCTCAGATACAGTCTCATTGGATACAATGTTATTTGATCCTGAAGTTACTAGAGAAATATCGCTGCCATGGCTCTTGGTTGCTTTATTCAAAGGTTGATTGATAACTGTCCTAGGCCAAGTGAATACATGGCCTGCCATAAAGTCCCTTGTATCCCTTGAAATTTTACACTTCTTCTTCTGTTCTAAAAGTCTTTTTTCAAAAATTTGCAAATTGTCAAGTATCCATTCCATATCTGAATGTACATACGTTTGTGGATACTTAGTAATAATATCCTTCTGCTGCACAGTTACTGTATTTATTAAAGCGTCCTCTTCTGGACGAAAAAAGTCAACTAAAAGTTTCATATAATTGAAACTGAGCTCTAGATTTAACTGTTGCCATTTATATAATAAGTCTGGAAAGGTATTACCTGTTGTAGGCATTTTCAAGATGCGCAGTCCGCGTGGTACAATCTTTCGCGTCAAACATACTTCAAAATGGTAGCGCTGCAATTGCATCCTTTTTAGTTTAATTAAATTCAATTCCAAACTATCCAAAGCTTCCATTAGCCCCATAAGTTGAACGACATCATTGGAAGCAGTCTCATCACCTTCCGATACCTGATAGTGAACCAACGGATTCACGGAACCGGAAATAGCTTTAAAAAAGCGGTCCGGTGGTTGTAAAGTATTCCGGTTAGATTCAGGATAGTATGGCAACTCAATAGATGGTATCTGAATCTCTGCCATGTTTCTTGTGAACCACAAAAAAGATGAAATAAATAAAAATGTACAAATATATATGTGGTTCTCAAAGAATAAATGTCCCGTTGGAATAATAACAAATAAAATAATCAAAACTATATGGCACATCCACGGGACATCCACGGCAAGAGCAAAAAATGTTCCACAAATAAAATGTTCCACAAATAAAACAGTAACATGATGTAGTTATAAATCGCCTACTGCTTCCGTACCTGTCAAGCTGGATAACTATGTTCATAATTTCTGAACTGGGCAGAGAACAGTATGCAGAAGTGGTGTATGCCTAAGGGGCATACCTCTCAAACGTCCCTGAATTTCAGCGACGTCCCTGATTTACGGTCAAATTTTTAGCTCTGTGCCTCATACATCCCCCCCAAAAATGATTACTTTTGGAGAAAAGGAATAACTTCACATCATTTTTCTTTGTCAATATCTCAATAGCTCAAGTCAACAGTAGTGATATTTTAAAACTGTCCCCGATTACTTCCGGATTTGTCTCAGATTCTTGTGAGATTAGTCCGTGAGTGGTTGACGGCCAAGCCCTTGTTTTTTTTTTGGGGGGGGGTACAAAAGCCTTCTATTGCTGTAAGTCTGGCCTGCATGTTAACAGCTTACTACATACAACCACAAAGAGTTTGCAAAATAAGGATCCACTGAAGTGACACAGATTGTGGTACATCTAGGATTACTGCAGCAGAATTAAAACGTGCAAAAGCAATAGCAGGATTTTTTAATTTTTTTCTTGCAAGCAATGCACCCAGCTCTCACCTTTTTCAAATCCAAAGTAGACGAATCCAAAAGCAATCTGAATTTTATTTAAAACACCCATTAACTGCTGTTCAATAGTGAGACTTGCTTCAACTCGATCACAGTTAATTAATAAAGTGCACAGCTCTCCAATTTAACTTTAGCAAGTATGGCATGATTCCTACCTTTCCAAATGAGGAACTAACAGGTAAAACAGAACATCCATACTTGTTTTTTTAATGCAAAAAAAATGTTTAAGTAATCTCCACATTGGATGTTTTATAAACCTTTTCTGTGTGGAAAAAAGAACCATTATTGATCAAACTGTGAAACTATTCCTCAGAATAAGGTATGGGTAAGAATCGAGGCCAAGAAAGGTGTTGCCCTGTTAACGGAAAAGTACCAAAAACTGTTTTTTGCAGGGGAGCTTGCATTGTTTTATTTAGTTTTTTTCCCACCACTTTGTAGTTTCGAGATTACAAAATCTCGATGTTTTGAGTTCGATGTATCAAAACTAGAGATTTTGGGCTTTCAGAATTACAAAGTGGACCTATATATATAGATATATATATATATATATATATATATATATATATATATATATATATATTTGTTGTTGTGTCTTTCAGCTTTTTCCAGTTAGGGGTCGCCACAGCGAAACTCCGGTCCGCTAATGATTGGCAGTAGATTTTTACATGACGAGTTGTCAGCCCTGATGCACAACCTTGTTGCCCTGATGTCTCCACTAGCTGAGAATAGAACAGGACAACGTCTTACTGTGAGGCGACAATGCTACCACAGCACCACCACCGCAGTATACATATATATATATATATATATATATATATATATATATATATATATTGAATGATTGTAGTGTGTGTGTGTGTGTGTGTGTGTGTGTGTGTTTGTGCGTGTGTGTGTGTGTGTGTGTGTGTGTGTGTGTGTGTGTGTGTGTGTGTGTGTGTGTGTGTGTGTGTGAGTAGACTTTTATGATGGAAATGTTATGAACTGTGCAGTTTTGTCATTATTGGTTCATGCATTTTGTTTCATTGCCTAATGCCTATTGGAAAAATGTTCAAACAATAAATTTAAAATGTGCTTTAACTCAAGTCTAACAAGTGTGCTGTATTATACAAGGAGTATAATTTAATAAAGTCAGGAAGGTGTATCAAAGAATGCATTTATGTTTCTTGTTTTGTGCAAGGGGGCCTATGATTTGAAAACAGCTCAAAGGTAATCTTCATCCACCACTGGCCAGATGCATTTTCTTTGGATGTGGAGAGGGTTTCAATGCTGTTTCAATGAATGTGAGTTTCAAGGGCAGAGAAGTTTTAATGCCAAGTCTATTTTCATTGTGAGACAGCATTGCTTTTTTTATCAGATATCTATTAGTGTTTGTGCATTGTGCTATAAAATGTAAAAATAAAATCCAAATAATCATTGTAGAAGTAAACCAGTATGCACGCATTAGTGTTTATGGTAAATGGGGTGAAAAAGCCAGGTAATGGGACATTGGAATGGCTGCAGGGGGACTCTGGTGCCATATTTTGGTTGTCTGTTCTTCAGTTTGCGTTTGAAAGTTGGTATCCCACAATTCATTGGAGTGGGTGGGGTTACATAATTATGTATGCACATTTTATGTTAATCAGCATACAGGTTTCTACCTATTTTTCATGGGGCTTGTCCAGATTTTTGATGTTTGCAGGTTGAGAGGTATATGGGCTGCCCAAGTAGATGGGACAGTGCTGCTGTGCAATAAAGGCAGTCTCTTTGGCTATATGTATGCTGACCACAGCGATCTTGTATGGCAATTGAAATCACTTGTTGTGGATGCATTTTTTTTTAAATGTTAAAAGACTTGTCATTCCTGCCTGGCAGTGAGTGATTCATTTCTCTTGACCACTTCAACTGCTGGGGCCAAGGCCTGAAGCGACAGCAGGAGCAGCAGCAGCTTTTTGGTGTAAGGGGACATGAGGGAAAAGAATGAGTGAGAAGAAAAACGGAACAAGTAAGTAGTGGGGGTTACTTACTAGTATGCTTGTGTATACATGGACAGATTGTTTGTTGGAGAAACAATTTCATTCTGGCATCATTTGAGTGCCTGTGCATACATCATGGACAAAGTATTGAAGGGATCACTGGGGGAGGTGCTGTGCTTATATGGACAAACTAGTGAAAAGATATTTGGGGGGGGGATTATTCATTTTGGTGTCATTTGAGTGCTTGTGCATACATGGACAAACTACTAAAGGAATTATCAGGGGGAATGTTTCATTTTGTTGCTTATGCATACATGAACAAACTGCTGAAGGGGTCTTTATGGGGAAATATTTCATTTTGGTGTCGTTTGCGTGCTTATGCATACATGGATCAACTACTGAAGGGATCATTGGAGAAATGTTTCATTTGTGTTTGCACATAAATGGACAAGCTACTGAAGGGATAATTGGTGAAATTATTCATTTTGGTGTCATTTGATTGCTTGTGCATACATGGACAAAATACTAAAGGGACCTTTGGGGAAAATTACTCATTTTGGTGTCAGTTTCAGTGAAAGTGCTTGCACATATATAGACAAACTACTAAAAGGTCATTAGGGGCAATGATTCATTTTGGTGTCAGACTGTCAGTGAAAGTGCTTGTGCATACATAGGCAAACTACTGAAGGGGTTGTTAGGGGAAATTATTTAGCTTGATTTTCACCTGAGCAATGTCTTGTCTTTTATCTTGAATAGTAACTGTTAAATGGTACACAACATCCTATAACATATGATTGTGTGTCCAACAGTGGCTTAAAATTTCATGCAACAAAACTATAATGTTCAGTCATGCTTTATTTTTAATATCTGTGTGGTTTCTTTAAATTGAGAAAGCTGTGTTGTGTTTGGTAATGCATCACATGGGTTAAATGATTAACACTGAAAATGCGTTAAATATTCAGTAAAACTTCCTGTTTGGACATGCTTTTGAACCTCTCGGTTTTTGTGAAAAGTTGCCATCAAGGCATTTTTCTTCAGAAACAAAAATATTTATTTTTTGCTCTGTAGGCGGGGGAGGGGGGGGTGCAAATGCAGGTCTCACCCTGGGCTCCAAATGGCCTAGATACTCCTATGCTTACTGGACATGCAATGATGTTAAAAGTACTTAGACCCAATGCATTGTATTGAGTAAAGCAACCAGTCCTGCAACATGTTCTTTGAATGAAGAGTCTTTTTCTTCTTTTTCTTTCGGCTTTTCTCGGTTAGGGGTCACCACAGCGGATCACATGTCTGCTCATGATTGGCAGTGGAGTTTTACAGTGTCGAGTTGCCAGCCCGGCACCCAACCTTCCACAGAAGGCACACAAACACACACACTCACGCCTAGGGCCAATTTAGAGTGTCCAATCCACCTACAGCATGTCTTTGGGATGTGGGAAGAAACCGGAGCACCCAGAGGAAACCCACGCGACCACAGGGAGGACATGCAGACTCCGCACAGAAGGCACCCCAGCTGAGGAGTGAACCAGAGAACCTCTTGCTGTGAGGCAATAACTCTAACCGCTGCACCACCGTGGCCGCCCTTCTTTGAAGGAAAAGTATCTAGAAAAAATACAAATCCACTCCAGCATAGGAAGACCATGCAGATTCCAAGTAGCATACAGAGAGTGAGTGAAGATCAGGAATGACTCCTGGATCATGAAGTGGCAATAAACATTATTTTTCAGAGCAACAAGATGTAGGAAACTCTAATGTGTGGCGTTACTGAATGACTGTAACCCATGGTGATTGCAAAGGAAAAAAGTATTAGAACAGGGCAAAATATGAGGCAAAATCAAGGATGTTCTGCAAAATCAGAGAATGTTGAGAGGTACGGTCAGAAGCCTCTTCAACAAAAAAAATAGTATGCCGTCCAATCAACAACACTATTTGGGAGCATCCTGAATATGCATGCAATTGCACATTGGTATGTGGCAACTCTGAATTGTCATTTATATCTATGCATTGACAACAGAATACATCTAATTACTTACAAAATGGCATCAGATCAGTGCAAGTGAATAGATGTTATCAACAGCTGAGAAATGACATTCTGTTAATTTAGTGACAGACCAACTTTTAAACAAGCAATGGATTGCAGCTGTTTTCTCCAGTTCTTGCTGACTAGATTAATCAATGTTCAGCTATTTCACTGGGTCCTGAGACATCCTATTCTACTATATTAGTATAAATTAAACTGTTTAACAGACCTAGATTTTAATTGGTGATGAAGTGAAGATATACCACCATATGCATTTTGGTTGTATTAAAAATGCTCATCTACTTCAGCAGGTGTTGTGGTATCATGTTCCACTATGTTACTAAGAATTAAACTGTTTAACAGAGCCATATAAATAAATGTATAAATAAATGATGGAATAAAGTTAAACTATACTATTTGTTTTGGACAGATTAATCAATGACCCTCTACTTTAGCAAGGGTAGTAGTGTCATGTCCTACCATGACAGTAAGAACCACACTTCTTTTCAACAGATACAACCTTTTTATCCTCGTTACATAAACAGAATAGGTGTCCCAGCTGTGAAAAAGTGATGTTCTGCACACCTTCCCCTTGTAGTACATTCTACTGGATAGAAAGAATTGTCTAATGATAGTTCTTGTTTGCTAGATTTGCAATTGTTTGACTGTATAGCAAAAAGCAATGTGTGACAGTGACTCACTTTAGTTGTTTTGAACATTGTTTGATAAATGCAATGAATGATTGCAATTTGTTAGCTTGCTTGGTTGAAAATATGCAAAGGAGTAGTGTTATGGTATAAAGACTACTTACAAACTGCTCATGTCTGACAAGCAATTTTATTGCTTTTCATGGCTAGCAAGTAGTTTCACTGGTAGTCATTATCATTGCATTTTTAGGTTTATTGGATCCTGTGGCCAAGAATCATTGAGAAGCTCATCCATATCACTCAGTACTGATGGGAAATGAATAGTGTCCCCCATTAAGTATATTTTTTTCCCCAACATATCTCGTGAGAGTTTGCAATTGCCCATGTAATCATCCAGACTGGCTTTAAACATTGCCAGGGAAGTACTCTGCTTGATATGTTATTCCAGATATAGGGAATTCACTGGGTTACATTTATGTTGCACCAGCTAATATTTTAACTATCCATAGGTTTAGGTATCTAGAGCAGGTATTTGTTTTACCTGCTGTTGTATTAAGATGAAGACTTTAAAAAGTGTGTGGTTATTTATAGCATAAAAAGCTAATAAATGGCACCCCTTAAGAATACATTTGATGCTGAGTTAAGGGATATGGCTTTTAGTCTGACAGAGTTTCTAAGGCTATTAAGACCTGAGAATTTTTCGATTTGGAAATACACAGTCCTCTTGAGGTAGTTTTGGTGGTTTTTATTTTATTTTATTATTTTAGTATTCAATGTAGTATCGGTGGCACAACAAGTAGTACACTCATCTTTAATGCAGAAGGCTGTGGGTTCTACTCCCACACCAAGTAGATGGTTTGCTAATGCAGCATATGGCAAATGGCACACTCCTAAATGTGCTGTCCTTTGGATGAGATGTTAAACCAAGGTCCCATCTGCCTGAGTTTGTGATAACTCAGGTGGATGTAAAAGATCCCACAACACCTGTTGAAAAGAGTAGAGGTCCTTTATTCATACAAAGAAAAGTTTACATATTTTACAAAATATTTATATGTTTACAAAATTGCAGTTCTCCATCCCCCCAATTTTACTTATTATACACTATTACTTTATTTCAAGTTTTTTATCCTTCTAGTACTGCCACTCCTTTTTTCTTAGCCACCATCTGATTTTATTCAGTATCATTGCCAAAATCCATTTTCCATCCAACATAATTTCATTTATACTTTCATTCCATATAATCCATATAACATAATTTTTATCTATTCTTTTGATTTATTTATATTTTTATAACATCTGTATTTAATCATGTCCATTTTTATCTTATCTGCTTTTTTATATCTTCAAAGAAATTTTCCTTACATAACCTTTCCCATAGTTTTGCTACTCTTTTTACATTTAAAAAAACACACATGTTCAGTTGTTTTCTCTTCTCCACAATATAAATATATTAATTAAACTTACTGGTAATTTATCTAGTACCAATCTCCACAAAAAAAAAAAAAAAAACAAAAAAAAAACAAAAGAAAAAAGAAAGAAAAATATGTCATTCAATTTTTTACATATTTTTATAACTTTAATTTTATCTTGTTCTAGTTTTTCCCATGGTTTGACAAAATATTGCATCATTATATTCTTATACCATATTTTTATCTCTTTTTCTATTTTGTCAATTTTTATTTCTCACATGAATATTTTCATGATAACATTTCCTTTCTTCATTTATACCGTATTTTTCTATTTTATTTCTTTTTACCAAATCTCAAAATTTGTCTTACATTTAAACATTTTTACAACTATTTCATCTTTTATCTCTCGCTTTAACACTTTATATAAATTTAGTGAAGCAACATATACCACTGGATTAATTAATCCTAAACTTCCTTCTTCTTTATTTATATACAGAATTCCTCTTTTTACGATATTCAGTCTAGAACCTTATATAAATGAAAACAAATATTTGCAATAATTCTTTTTCAAATACAATTGACAGCATAGATATACTTGCTAAATGTGCTATTTTCCCCATTAAAACTTAATTTATCAAGCAAGCCTTTTTTCCTAAATGAATACCTAGATGTTTTTCAGAAAAACACATTTCTATTAACTCTGATATTTTTTCCATTGAATCCTTCTTACATTCTTGTTTCCAAAATTTATACCTAACAGAGATTTCTTTCATTGTGAAATATATTTGCCTGTCATAACTACAACTCCAAATCCTTTATTTTTGTCTTTGTTAAAGGCATTTCTATTTTTTTAAACATTAATTTAATAAAATACTACATCTTTTATCCACATCTTGTTTTTGTAATTGCTATAATATCATCTGCATAAATTAACAAAGCTGGATTCTTAACCCCTCAGTTGTTATGTACCTGCTTCCTGCATTTTATAATTTACTTCATATACAATCACATTTATAATTAAAGCAAAAAATATACAACTCATTGGACATCTCTGTATTTTATCTGTCCTCATATGCACCCCTTTACTTAGCCAACCATTTACTAAAAAATTACTTTATTATTTCTATAAGCAGACATATATAATTTCCTGATTTCTCACTTATATTGTATTCTTTCATTAATTCCCATAAAATTCCATGCCCTATTGTATCACATGCCTTATTATTGACCCCATCATAAGTTTAGCTTTTTGTCTTCTGTTTACATCATCCACAATCTGTCTTACTACCATTAATAGTTCTTGACGCCCATTCCCTTTTATGCTGTATATATTGTCCTGCATAACACTTTTCATCTTTGCTTTAAATCTCTTCTGTATTATTTTCATAAAAATCTTATAATCATTATTGTTCAACAATATCGGTCTCTAGTTTATTATTATATTTTTCCTTTTTCTTCCAAATAAACTTAAGTATTGTACTACATAGTTCTTTGTAAATGAAATCTTAATTTAACCATTTATTCAACCTTTTTAAGCAAGATTCTTTTTGCCATTCTATTAAATTTTTGTACATTTCATATTTTATTCCATCTGGGCCTGCAGCCGATTCTGTATTCACTCATCCTAATAATCATGTAGAGAAATCTCTTTTTCAAATTCTAGATTTTCTTATTCTAAAAACTTTTTTCTTATCATATTGTCTTCAATTTTTCTTTAAATATGTCTTGTAAATATTTACTAATATATTCATAATTTGTTCACTGCGGTGGTGGTGCTGCGGTAGAGTTGTTGCCTCACAGTTAGACATTGCCCGTTTGATTCTCAGAGCGTCTTCTGTGTGGCGACATGCGTGAATGGACGTTCCTTCATTGAAGGTTGTGTGTTAGGCCCGGCAAGCCAGCATGTAAAACTCTACTGCCAATCATTAGTGGACCGGAGTTCCACTGTAGCAACCCCTAACCGGGTAAAGCCGAAAGACACAAACAAACAATATTCATAATTTGTTCCTGTGTTCTTTCTTTTTTTCCTTTTGCATTTTTCATTTCTCTCATTTCAATATCTTTTTTTACTATTCAACTTAAGTATGCTAATACTTCTCTTTTTCTTGTAAAAATATCATTGTTTAGATAACAACTTTTTGATTTTCTATTGATATTTCCTATATAATTTTTTTTCTTTGTCAAAGTACTCTCTATCATTATTTTCTAAGTACTCCAATGCATCCTTATGTGCTCTGTTATACTTTTCTTTATTCACTTTTCTTACATCAAACGGCCATTGTAAATAACATTTTTATAGTTAATCTTTAAAAAAATCATCATTCAGACCACTTTTTGTAGAATGTTTTGTTTGTAATATGATCCCCCCATAGCTGCATTATTAATGTCTTTCCTTCTTCATCCTATGTTTTCTCATTTATCCTTTTTATTCCTTTGCCTATTATTATATATTCCTTACTTTCCTTTATCTCTATCCATATTGCTAGATGATCTAAAATGTTTCCATTGTTTCTCCTTCCTCTATATTTAATCCTTCTAATAGTATGAAATAATCTATTTTGGTTCTGCAAATACTCTTTCTGTAAGTCAATGAATTTTTATTCCAAAGTATTAATTTACATCTTATAACTTCTAACATTTTTTTACATTTCCTTTCTTTTTATGTTTTACTCTTAAATCACAATTAACATCTCCTGTCACTATAATTTTCATATTTATTACTACATAAAATAAAAATCTGGTGAAATAAACCTCCTCTTTCTTTACAAGTGACATACGCACATAATGCTATAATTCTGTATAGTTAATATTCCCAGTTATATCTAATATTTTATGGTATTTTTGCAAAATATTCCTATTGCAGACCACCAGCCACTTCCCAAATTCCAAATTATCTTACACCCCATAACTACTCTGCTTGTAATCTTTCCTTGTTCAAGAATTTTCTTTCTTCTAAAACAATTACAGCTATATCACATTATTACACCATTCCAAAACTCCTATCCTTCTTACTAATACTATTCACATTTGCAGGAAGTACTCTAAAGTTATTACTTTCCCTTTTCCTTATTCTAGAAATTCTAATCTTATTTTATTTTTCATCCATTTCCTTTATTTTTTCTTTTATACTTATCCCTTTAAAATTCATTTTCCTATGTTTTACCTTTTACCAATATAATTATTTTTCCATTTTACTACTTGTTGATTGATATCTTCTTCATCACTTATTTCAGAACCTTCCTCCTTTACTTTTTTCTTCTTTGTCTTATTTATCTAATTTATCTTTTATTTTCCCTACTTCTAATTTTTATTCTCATTGTTCTTTTTCTTCTCTTTGTTCTTCACTTGCACTATTATGATTATTTTCACTTTTATAATTCATTCATGAATGCCCAATTTTGTTACATTTATAACATTTCATTTCATATTTTCTTGCATCATAACCCAGTTATCCACAGATATAACATTTCTTTTTGTCAGATGTCCTTCTTTTCCACAACATTTTAGTAAACCCTTATTTCTTTCAATATATCATACTTGGAATATGTAAGATTTTGTCCTTTTCCAGCTTTAGATCTTTAGTACATTACATTCCCATCCATAAGTCCATAAACTCCTTTTGTCATAAACCTTTGCAATGCCTAGTACTTCTTTGCATAAATACTTCGACTATACTTTTAAAGTCTCTCTTTCTACTTCTACTTCTGTTTGAAATTGTACATGGATCCTCTTTTCATTTTCCTGTTAAATGCTTTTATTACATAGAAGTTCAAAGGATTACAGTTCTTCTTTTTTCATATTCCTCAAGGAAATTTTCCATTGCAAAAACAGTCTCAAATATAATCTCACAAAATGTATCTTTGTAAGAATAAAAGCTCTTACCTCTTGGACTTTAACACCCAAAGAAACCATTAAGTTGTTCCAAACTTCATACCTGTCCAGTTCTTTTTCCTTCTTTATTTTGAATCATCACCACATACTTCTGCCTCACATTTTCTTCTGTTTTCTTTTTTTTCTGTTGATCCCTGGTGCTATCTTTCACATTTTCTGCATAGGTCATTCTTTCCTTTTCACCATTTTTCAGGATAGACTCTGCTTTGTCTTTTTGTATCAAGCCAAACTCCTAAGTATTTGATTGAAATAGTTCTTTCAATTGGGCAGTTATTATATTATGTTGTTAATTATCTTGGGAGCTTTAGCAAGCCTTTGATGTATGCTGAATAACACTGATTTTGTTTTAGATGAGTTTAATAAAAGTCTGTGTTGTAAAAGTGATTGAGTGAATACAGGTCCTTTTGGTGTTCATTTTTTATCATTTGCTTTGACTGTTAGATATGAAGTTAGCTACTTCATCTGCTTATAATATGACTGGGATGTGTGATAGGTCATGATGGAGTTTATTAATAAATATGAAGAAAAGACAAGGTGCAAGGCTGGATCCTTGGAGGGACACATTTAAGCAGTGGTGCTGTTTTCGAGAAGGAAGTCTTTAAACCAGGGCAGGGAGACTTCACTAATTCTAATTTCTATTAGTATGCAAAATGTATGCAGACTGCCTTTGTAAAGTTTCCTTTGTCCATTTTGCTCAGAAATTCATTAGTTAAGGCCCAGTGGGTTGTCATGGCCAGTGGCAATGACATGTTACAGGGCGCAGGCCTGGGAGTAGTCCAGTCTTACATACACATTTCATGCATCACATCAGAACTGAGAATAAGATCAACCTTTGGGCAAGTTGTAGAGACTGGTAGAAAAACCTATGGACAGATCATAAGCCAAGGTTTAATGTGAAAGTTGTATAGGCTTTACATCTTAAACCAAATCATCAAACAGTAATAGCTGGCCAATGTCGGGATTGGCTGATGATGCTGTCAACTAAAATAAAGTACAGAACACCTTTTATCTGTTAATAAATAACAATATTATCCCCTTATAAATGTGTAATCCTGGAGATGGTATATATATAATTAGTGGGGTATGTGGGGCACAGTCCCCCACAAGCGGATGATCCGATAAACAATTTATAGTGTGATAATATTGTTATTTTTTTAACATATAAAAGGTGTTCTGTACTTTATGTTATACAGTGTGCACTTTAGAAGTCATATTACTGAAAGTTACTATTGTTTAGTTTTAGTTGACAGAAAAATTGGACAATCCCAATGTTGGCCAGCTATAACTGTTCCATGATTTGGGTTTATGATGAAAAGCTTGTATGACGAAAAGTGTTTTGATTATTAGTATGCGATGAAAAGGCATTGGATGGATGTTTTCTTTGACAATTAACCATAGACCCTGTCTTAACTTTAAAAACCAAAAAAGTGCAGAAAAAGTGCCAAAACCATATGCTAATATTATACTTTCCCATTGGGAAAATAAATTTATGTTCAATTGTGATTTTAGGTACTGCTGGAATTTTTATGCTCATTTTTTGGATGACATATGTCTTTTTTGGGTAGAATCTGAAAGTAAATTTTTTGAATTTTTTAATTATTTATCTGGCACCACTGATTTTTTAAGGTTTACCTATGAAATTAATCATGATGAGATGAAATATTTGGATATTTGTATTAGTAAAAGCAATGGGAATTTTAAAACCAGGGTGCACAGAAAGGCAACCTTTTTACATTCTTATTTATATTACACAAGTGCACACACATACTATCAGAAGAGAGGAGTTGTGAAAGGCCAGTTTGTTCGAATAAGCAGAATGACCTCTGATGACAATGATTTGTTAATGAAAGCACATTTCTTATGGACCTGTTTAGTGCTAGGAGATACCTGGAATAGCTCCTAATAGAGGTGTACCGTGAAGTACTTGAAGCAAGGAAAACTAGGTTTGCCCTGATTTTTGGTAATGATGGCTATGGGCTAAGTAACACCCAAACAGATATGGGTTCAACAGACAATATATACAATAGTGCTTTGGTTATCACCTACGAAGGAGAGGCAGGAGTTGTCAGAAACACTATAGGAAATGAATAGAACAGATTTGCTAGTATATCAGACTTGCAGTATATGTTTGACAAACCATTTAAATGTATTTATTGAAGGGGCCGTAACATTAAGAATACTTTGGAAAATGGTACGTCGAGGGTCAATAATCCAAATTCCAACAAGAGGGGTACATATAAATGTGGCTGTTGTGCCCAGTGCCCTTATGTTAAAGTGGATGACATGTTATATTTGAAATGTAGAGACAAATCCATTAAGACTATAGGTTTTGCTAATTGTAATACAAATGGAATTATTTATTTAGCTCTGTGTGACAAATGGGAGGCATTTTATATAAGCAAACCAAAAGAAAGCTAAAGTTGAGAATGTATGAGCATAGATATGATATAAGAAGAGGGAACATTAACAACACCTTATACAAACATACACAGAATTGTGTAGGAGCTGAATTTTATTTCTTTGTAATTGAGACAATGCCTATTGATCCAAGAGGGGGCCCTTGGGAACTGTATTGGCAGCTGGTGTTGGAAGCCAGTAGGCACCCTGGCTTAAATGACATGGTATCGTTGATGCCTGTGTTAAAGCTTAGGGCAACTAAACTTTAAATGTGGTACTTCAACTTTTCCAATGTTTTTATGAGTCTACCCAGTAGATGGTGATGTTTGACAATTTTTTATTATGGTTTTAAATGGTATTTTAAAGTTTTTTACATTACATTCAACATTGTATCTCATTAATGTCCATTTTCCATATATTATTTATTATATATATTTATACTGGTTAATGAATATGATTTTTAGGAAAGAGATTTTATTTACAAAACATATTGTATAGATTTTATGTATTCAACCTCCCATCTTGTGCTTTTTTATGGGTGTACAATCGATTAAATAATTGGGGACTTTTGTGGTTATATAAAAGGAGACTTAGGAGTTGGTATGCTCATCTGAAGAAGTTGTATTGAAAACGTGGTGATCCAGTTAAAGCGTTATGTCTGTGTTAAATCTAAACTTTGCAGCATGTGTTCAACAAAGTGATGGATTTTATCATGGTTATCCTTCCAGTGCCTTTTTTTCCTGTCTTAACTTTCCCAATAACCTTTGCCATTATTACTTTAGTTCTTCTTAACCACATTTTCCTACTCTCCTCTGTTTTTGTCTGCCATCCTCTCACTTGTATACTTTCACTAACATTTAATTTTATTCAGGCAAGATCAATTTCTTTTTGCATTTCATCCTTCTTCATATCTTCATACCCTCCCTTATTTCATGTTTTATGTTCTCCCAGAGACCAACCTTTTGCAGCCATTAACATGTCACTAAAATGTTGCTACTTACTAGATCCCTTAGCAGTATATGTCATCCCTATGTAAAGCCAAACATTTGTCCTTGTGGCCCACCTCTTGTTTGTTGATTGGAATGTGAATCATACCACTGTATGATTGTTACTAAGATGAGGCTGTCTTGCCACCATTTCATACCTGGAATATTTATTTTCCTAACCAAGCTCCCCATGTAGTCATGCTTATATTTATACTTACCTCATATTATTTTCTCTCTTAGCAGTCAAGGTAGATACATTCCAGTCAATCCTTTCGATATGACGGTTCCATAATGACTGTCTTTTTCTTTTCCTCCCTCAAGATCTTTATCCCAAGTCTTATCACAAGTTCTGGGTCTACATTCAATAGCTTGGGACTCACGTTTATACCCACAGTTGACATACATATTACTGATGCTATATTTGATTTGAAAATGTTTACACATAATTTAACTTTAAAAACTATGTTTGCTGAGACTCAGGAGAAACATGAATTTTGTTTTAAAAGGCCCAGTGTATTTGTACCTAAACAAACTGCGTTAATTAATGCATTTGAACAAATATGTATTTCTAATATTTATAGAGTATATAATGAGAAAAAGAATAGTAAAGTGGTTAATAAGTGGCACAATTTTAGTAAAGATGAATTCATTGCACTACATGATTTGGAAACTAATGATAGCCTAGTCATTAGACCGGCTGATAAGGGTGGGCAAATTGTGCTGATGGATAAAACTGATTATGATACAATAATGTTTGAGATGTTAGATGATATGAGGTTTTATCAGATTATTACACCTTTACAAGTTAATGCGATGGTAGCCTCGATTTCAAATGAAATAAGATGTATGGAAGCATCACCTCTTATTGATTGTGACTTGGCTAGATATTTTTATACCTCACATCCCACCATTCCCATAATTCAAGGCTTACCCAAAGTGCATAACAATCAAATTAAGCCTCCTATGAGACCTATTGTTGCGGGTAATAATTGGTGCACTGAATCTCTTTCAATTTACTTGGAAAAACATCTTAGAACTTTAATTAATAAGTCAACGATAATTCTGAAGGATACTGAACATTTTTTACATGACTTGTTTCATTTTATGGATCAAGGCAACATTAATGAGCTTTTCTTATTTGTCACACTGGATGTTGTTTCCATATTTACAGTAATTCCTAATGACATTGGTGTAAATTATGTTAGGAGACTATTAGAAGATAGTGGTGGGTTTACTGAAGATAAAATTTGTTTAATACAGACATTATTGAATTTAGTACTTGAGAATAACATCTTTACCTTCAGGGACAAGATATTTAAGCAGAAACATGGCGCTGCCATGGGGAGTTCGTGTTCGAACAGCTATGCTAATGCTGTTATGTCTGTATGGGAATCGGAACATTTGATAGGAAGTCCATTCAATTAATTTATTATGTTTTACAGGAGGTTTGTGGATGACCTCTTTATTTTATGGAAAGGGAAAATTGATCAATTACAAGAGTTTGTGATATATATTAACAATTCTTCTGACTTCTTGAAATTCACCTTGAACTATTCAGATGAATGCATTATTTTTTTAGATATATACATTGAAAAGGATGAGATAGACAAAATTAGTACCAGGTTATATAGGAAAGAATGCCATGTTCATCAATTATTAAATAGGAAGAGCATGCATCCTAGTTATGTTTTTAGGAATGTTGCCAGGAATCAGTTTTTTAGAGCCTCGAGAATAAATGCAAGAAATAAGGATTATGAGGAACAAATGAGAAGAACTGAATCTGAATTATTAGAGAGAGGCTATGAAATGAATCTAGTTCAAAATAATTCAGTAGCAGTTAATAATTTAAGGGATACAAGTGCTAAGCCTTATTTTTCAGAGAGATCACCTAAGAAAAGATATATATCTAATAATAAATTTAGAATGTCCCTTAGTTATACTAGAGATGTCAGTATATACACTGAGATTATTAATGAGAACTGGAATATTTTAATGACTGACAATCAGATTAAGGAAATAGTAGGTTTGAGACCTCAATTTTCATTTAGAAATAAGAAGTCCTTGAGGAATAGATTATGTATAAAGAGCGAGGTTGCATGCCATTGGAGCGAGGTACTAAACCTTGTGGTAAATGCAGGTACTGTGATTATATATCTAAAGATAAGTTTTCTAAACATCCTGATACAGGTGAAGTTTTTGATATTAGAGTAGAAGCTACATGTGAAACATCACATGTGGTTTATCTTGCTAACTGCTCCATATGTAATAAATTTTATATTGGCAAAACTGATCACACTCTGAAAGAAAGAATCAGGGAGCACTTGTATCACATAAAGAAAAGAAGTAATGTTAATGCTCTTGCAAGGCATGTTGCCAATACGGATGAACAGCATACTTTTAAGTTTGTAGTGGTAGGCAGGACTTTTTTGAATATTAGTGGTGGCAATATTAGGTCCAGGACAGAAGAACTGGAGGCTAATTGGACTGTGAGGCTTAGAGCTAATTCTGGACATGGTCTCAATGACTGTGCCCCTATTAAACCACTTTTACATAAAAGAACTTTATGTAGATAGGTGAATGTTTTTACATATTATATAGATTTTACATTTTAGATTTTACTTATTTTTGTCTTAATAGTTTTACATATATTCATAAGTATGTATTAATATATGTTGAATATGTTTTTAAATCTTGATTAATGTCATGTGATATTATTGTATGGTATAAAAGGTGTGGTTTCTTAGTTGATGTATACACCTGATGAAGCTATATGTGAAAGTGCTTGTGTGTTTTATTAAAGCTGGGCTGCTTATGGAAATTTGGATTCAGTGGATTATTAACGCATTTTTGGAATCTGGAGCCTTATCTTTCCAGTATTTTTGTTTTTATCTTTGGAAGTCTTGTTTCTTTCTGCGAAGGTATTTGGTGTATATTAGGCATTTTCTTTTTCTTGTATGCTTATATTTATACTTGCCTCATATTATTTTCTCTCTTAGCAGTCAAGGTAGATACATTCAAGTCAATCCTTTCGATATGACGGTCCCACAATGACTGTCTTTTTCTTTTCCTTCCTCAACATCTTTATCCCGAGTCTTTTCACAAGTTCTGGGTCTACATTCAATAGCTTGTTGTACATAACTGAAGCTGCCAAGACCCTTTTGCCTTGCCTGCCTGCCTTTGCACGTGCATTTCGTTTTTCCTGTTGCTTTGTTCCTCATCATTAATCTCCTTTCCTGGTGCACCTAATCCCCTCTTTGATCCTTCTCCTCCCATTTCTTTATCTCCATCTTGCCTGTGTGCTCTAACCTCAGTAGTTTCATGTCTTTTGCTGTGTGACTAACATCATTGAAATACTTGATAAATATTTTCCTACATCTGACATTATGACTTCATGTTCACTCATGTTGCTCCTAGGCCTTACCATTATACAATATTATCCTCCCTGGAATATATGACAAATTAAATTTTATTACATTTTACTTTTATTTCCACTGCAAAACACATTTATCTTTGCAAAGTAACACCAATTTTTTTATAATCCTTTTGTATTTCTGTGGAGACACTCTGGACACTGACACATTTAACATGCTTTGTCCTCTGTTTGTTATGATAATCCTGGGATATGGGCAACAATCTTTTAAATATCTGCCCACACAAGTACTTTGACCAGATCCTCCCAACAACTATCCTCACTTTTTGAATCTACATCAGATATACCACAGAAGGGCTCACTGCCACAACATGGGTGGAGTGGTACTTTCTACTTCACTGGAGATAGAAAATAATTCGTTAAGCATTTTGAACTACTCCAGTTTGAATATCATTTTTTAAGATGTAATATCCTTTGGGTTGAGTAAAAAGTTGTTTTGGTTATGACAGACATACTAGTAAGTGTTATTAAGCAACTGTATTGCTAGGAAGTATTTAAAATTTTTCTGTTCATTTCCCACTCATCTATCTTCTTCTTGCTAGCTTTGATTTTTTTTCTGGTTTTCTTACTTCACTTGTTGTATCTTTTGGCTTTTCCCAGTTAGGGGTCGCCACAGCGGAACTCCGGTCCTCTAATGATTGGCAGTAGATTTTTACGTACCGAGTTACCAGCCCTGACGCACAACCTTCAACGAAGGTACGCCCATTCACTCATGTCTCTACACAGAAGACGCTTTAGCTGAGAATCGAATAGGACAACATTTTACTGTAAGGCGACAATGCTACCGCAGCACCACCACCGCAGCATTGATTCTGTAAATTGCATTTTGATCTTCTCATATTCTTTTGGCTCTTCCAGGTCCATCTTAATGAGCTTATAAAATAACATTTTTTAAACATATTGAATAATAGTTTGTTATCTCTGTTTCCATGTTTAAAAAAATTCACCTTTCTTTGTTCCCAAAGCTCATTGATATGTAGATGATCTGTTTGAGAATTTTTCCAAATTTCTTCCACCTATCACTCTTTTATTGCAGTGTGTCCCACTGCTCTTTCTACAACACTCATATTCTCTGAGGACATTACTACTTCAAATGCACTGCACAATCCTTTGCAACACCTAAAATGTAAGCAATTATCAAGGCATCCTCGCTACAGTTTTATCTTCAAATCAATACACAAGTCAGCCCATTAGAAGGGACCTTATCCACCCCAAGTGCAGTACAAATTAACATTGCATTCAATAAGCTCTTACAAAGCAATCTGTTTAGGTCAGACTCTATCCGTTCATTTCCTGCACTGATAGAACAAGACAAATATTTAATAAAAGCCAGAATAATTGCCAGATATGACATTGCAGAAAACAGAGCCATACATCTAGGGCAGAAACATACTTACAACTTTGAATATCTCTGCCTTAACAAGTGTATCTAGACATTACTCGGTCAATGCTTGCCTGGCGCCCATCTGCTCTCTGCACAATGCAGCAGTAACAACGGTTGAAGGAATTGGGAGTACCACCACCAGACTCCATCCTGTGCAGGTGAGCTATTTATATTTTTAAGTGCTTTAGTAGTTTTTACTATGATATAATAGTTACTACTGTAAAAGTGTTTCAATGTTTCTGTTTCATAAGTCTATCAGCTGTATGAGTTAACTTGAAGCAAAGCAGATAACTATACTTTTAATTAAAGAAGGAAGGCTTACAATGCAGTTGCTAACATTTTAGGTTACATTTGTATATGATTTGCTATTAGTCAGAGCCATTTTCTGGAAGTAACATGCTGACAAATCTAATTAAATTTGTACAAGTGGGATAAAGCAAACAATGTCTTATATTTGGGGTGGGGAAAGCATTTTGTTTAGCTTTTTGGTTACAGTACATAAAATTGCTATTATGTTAGTTGATGCCCAATCAATCAAGCCTGAGAAATCACACAGGCTTTTGCGAAAATGCTTTTATTTATTACATTTGTTAACTGGGTAATGTCTGACTGGGCCAGGAGCCTGTTTTCAGCAGAAGCCTGGGGAGAAAAGCTCCAACACAGTAACAATACTAAGCATAATAATTATATAAAAAAATACAGAAAGTACAAATGCTTGAGTTTTCAGAGGCACCCACACTTCCTTTGAAGGAAGCCATGCCCTGTGAACCCTTCTGGCTAAAATAACTGCCACTAATGTTACAAAACCTCAGGACTAAGTTATAATTCCATTCTTCTGTATGTTCTTCAATCTGTCAGGCTTGAACACTTGGGGCTTAAATAGACTGGAGGGGATCATCAATCAAGTAGCTGTTTTTCATAGCTACTGGGTATAGCTCACTTAAAAGGTCAGTGTTGCAAATTCAGAATTATTTTTTTTCCATTAGCACCATTTCAGGTTTGAATGAAGAAACTTCTTCATGATATATCATTGGGAATGAATGACGTACTCTTTGCATAAACACAAGGCACACATTAAAGAAAAAGAAAAAAACTGATCATAAGTATTAAATACTATGATTTAATAGATATTAAACATTATGGCTACATCTTATCCATAAAGGTCTATTAAGCATAATTCCATTTTTCCATCCATGTTTTGACACTGTAAACTGCTTATTGAACTAAATGGTGTAGCATATTCTTGGATCATTAAATATGCATATATATTTATTTTTTAACATATCATTATCTGTAAATATGTTTTATTCATTTCTTATGGGATGTTCACCATGGCTGTGCCTGCAAACAGTCCCTGTTTTTTGATCAGTGAATTACTAAATAAATAAAAAAATCAAATAAATAACAATACTGAGTGTCACAAACAGCAGTGGTAGTGTACATTTATTTATTTTATTTTATTTTTATTTTACATTTGTTGACCGGTCTAGTCCAGCTGGATACATGTCCATTTTCAGCAGAGGCCCGGGGAGAAAAGCTCCTCGAAAGTAAAGTACAATATTATATATAAAAACAAAACAAAATTTCTTAGGTGCAAGTACAATACAAAAATAAGCTATTTGATGCATGAAAGGTCATATAGATGTGAGTAGAGTAGAATATAAGGAAATATGTTCACTTCAAAACACATTTGATACATGAATCACAAGCTATAGGTCAGGAGCAAGTGTACATTATAAATTAAAACCAAACACCCATGCACTGTTTGCTCTTTCACCTGCAAAAGAAAATGGGACATCAGGATATATTTAAATAATTACACATAGAAGGGAGTGAGTAATACATATTTTACTTACACCTGGTGGGAATTTTTTGTTTGCAAGTACATACCTTGTGTGACTACAGACATTGCCATGGTACACCATTGCAATTTAATGGCATTATTTTAAAAAGAAACATCTTGCCTATTTTTAGTGCTGCCATTTTACCATGTATACTCCTTGATGTCTCTGGCTTTCTAAGTTAGTTTCTGTTGACTGCTCAGTTACAGTTCATGCTGTGGTCTCATTTTTATCTAAGCTGCTGCATCTCCCTTTGTCTATGGCAAAAAAATTAACATGCTGTGTCTGTAGCTAGCAGAGTTTGGATTTAGGGGCCTGACTGAATATATAAAAAACTTAAAATCATGAAATCATGGGCATTCAGAAAGCATGTAGTTAAACACTGTTATTTCCTGAAGGGGTCATTTGTATATATCTCTTGGGCCTCCACTACAGGAGGTTTAAAGTATTACATAGTGAAGATGTTTACTTGGCTGAGTCTTTCTTGCAGTTTTTACTGAATGGCTTATCTCTGTATCCTTTTTACCAGGTTTACACTTTACTTATATATATATGTGTGTGTGCATGTGTGTGTGTATGTATGTGCGCGCGTGTGTGTGTGTGTGTTTGTGTGTGTGTGTGTGTGTGTGTGTGTGTGTGTGTGTGTGTGTGTGTGTGTGTGTGTGTGTGTGTGTGTGTGTGTGTGTGTGTATGTATCGGCTTTCTGTCACAGTCCTGAAAGCCAAGTCTTGACACCCATAATCCTGAGACCATGATATTGAAAAATTAAAATGCAGAAGACCGCAATGGCTTAGAATCCTTGAATACAGACCTCCTTACCAGTGTAAACCTAGCAATGAGTGTAAACAGAGGTCCTGAAGGGGTATAGACTTAGGAACGAGTACGAACATGGGTCATGTAGGGGGGTAAAACCAGGGGTTTGATATTGTGTTTTTCAGCTATTGGGTCATTTGATGTTATGGTCTCATGATTATTTGTTTCAAGATTGTGGTAGCAAACTCTCTCTCTCTCTATATATATATATAATATACATATATATATATATATATATATATGTATATTATATATATATATATGTATACATACACACACACACACACACACACACACACACACACACACACACACACACACACACACACACACACACACACACACACACATACACACACACACATATACACACACGCACACACACATGCACACACAAACACACACACACACACACACACACACACACACACACACACACACACACACACACACACACACACACACACACACACACACATTCATGTTGTTACAGAGCAATTCATTACAGCCATTTCTTAGGGACATCACATGCCTAACTGGCATTAGCCCCTCCTGCCACATTAGCAAGCAGCTTCCCAGTGAGACTACTCTTTATCCTATTTCCACTACTAGGGGTTAGCAGTAATGGGATAGCAGTATCTGCACTGGAAATGCTTATTGCAATGGGAAGCATCCGACTTAAGAATTTTTCATTAGAGTAAGCCTTTCTGAATCCCAGGGAATGCCTCTTGTTAATACAGTATTCAGTTTTGTAACCTTAGCTCAATTTTAAAGAGGCTCATCCCATTTCCTGTTAAACTAGCTGTGTATTCTAACTTTCACATGAAAAGTATTAACTTATCTGCTGTAGAATTGGCTCAAATAATTTAAGCAACATTTCTGAAAGACAGGGTCTTGCAGAATATGAATCATTAATTTAATATCAGTTTTAGTTTTAACCATTATTTTAAAATATCATTTGTCAGTATATTTCTTAGATCATACAAATACAAGAAAGGGGCTATCAAGATATTTCACATATACAGTGATGGATAGCATTTCTGAAAAGTGGATAGCATTATTGGCAAACTTAACAACTCAGTGTTTTCTTTGCAGATCATGAAGAGTAAATCAGTTTCAAAGTAATGTCTGCAGAATAATGAACAGATTGTATTGCATTTTCTTCTAAAAGGCAGGTGCATTTTTTCTGCCTAGAGATATAATAGTTATATTAAATGTAGCACTGCTTTATAAGCATAATGTAGTGTTAACATATGTTTGTGTAATATAGACAAATTTAAATAGTCATGCCTTCAAGCGGTCATACCGTGGTGATGTCTTCATCACATGGACTCCAGGTTTAAGCTATAGACATTTTGCAGTGATATATAGACCTACCTTATTTTAACTTCTTAAGTTCTGGAGGCACATCCTTGGCATTTTCCTGTATATTTATGAATATATTTTTCATTGACTTTTATTGTACCCCCTCCATAATGCTTCATTATGTTTTATACCTTGGTCAGCTTGTGTCTGTCTCTCTCTTTCACTTGACGCTATGCGAACTACAGTATTAAGCTTTTACTCTTGGTTTACTTCAGTTTGAATGGGGGACCCTTTTTGTTTTAAACAAAAACCCTTGATGACTCCAATGTCTTAAATCAATATGGAGCATTTCACTATGCTGTTGTACTGTTATTACCACCATGATGGGTACTGCAACTTAAGAAGGCTACTACATTAATTGTTACTGACAATATGCCTGTAAAGTTTATTTTGTTTAGTAGCATTTGTAAAGAAGTTTGGCAACCTACTTAATCCTTTGCCCCTTTAGAACTAGTTTGGCAGGGGTATTTCTGAGAGGAGTCTATTGGCTAGCTGAACATTATGTTAAAAAGGAAAAGAAAAAGTGCTAGCCTTGCATACGGTAATGAAGAAGTCGCTTCTTTTTCATCTGGCACATTAACGCCACCTAAAGACATTTGCTCATTGTTAAAATTATGCAAAGAATCAAATTCAGTTATTAAAAGAAGTGCTAAAACAAATGCTGCTCGCTCATCAAAAGAGATGGAAGAATGACGTAACTTTAAGAAGGAAAGATACATTATATCACCAAGTAATTGTGAGTAGCATTTCTTAAATTTTAAAACCTGATGCAGGAATAAGTACATCTTCTGAAATGGAGGAACTAAACAAAATGACACGTGAAGGTACAGATATTTTAAAGCTGTTGGTACTAGGTGAAAAGAATGAAAACTGTCTGATAAATGTAACAGATAATAAGAACAGGCTGCATCAGATAATGTTTGTGCTGTTAGTTTAGCAAACAGAAAAATTGAAATGAGATGGACTTTATGTGATTTTAGTGCAAATAAGTCACTTGGATTTATATGTATACCATTATCTGCAAAGCTGCATGGTATTCACTGTAAATGAAAAATAAATTGTGGTAGCTACTGACAACAATGCACAAATGCAGCATGAGGTCAACAAAATGGAGGAACAGCAGCGTATTCATTCTACATCGATCTCTGACTTACAAATGAAATGTGATGCTTGTGAACATGAAATTAAATTAATTAAAGAAATGAATATTGTATGAAAACGAGCAGCAAATCATAAATAACTAAATTAGTATTACAATATACTTTTGCAGTAATACTGGATATAAGTAAGCATCATACCTCTCAACCTCTAACTGCAAGAAATCTAGACAAAGCCGAAAATAATGCGGGGAGCAAAAGCCCAAAAATAGGGGCAGATTTTAAATATTGCTCTTATCAACTTAGAAAGTTGCTAGAACAACAGGTTTTGTGTTATACATTTTCTGAAGGATATGAAGTCTGAATCTGAAATGTCTGCCATTATGTAGGACTTCAGTAACCTATGATTTGCCAGAAAAAAACAGAAATTGTAAGAGGAATAGACCAAAAATATGAGGCAAAAAATCTGGACATTTCTGTGAAAATCTGGATAGTTGGGAGGTATGACAATGAGTCAGCAAATATTAAAATGTATAGATTCCATCAGATTGCAGCCTGTCCAAAATTTGCTAAGGTTAAAATGTTTCCAGACTGAATATTGTGACGTTCATGAAGAATGCAGATAAAGAAAAAAATCTTGCTGCTGTGATATGTAAGAAGAAGATAACAATAGATGGTACATAGGTTTCTGTTTAAGCTGATCGCCCATATGAGGTGGTGTTACAGAGAAGAGATTATTTTGGTATTAGACAAAAGAGTGTGGGAAAAGCAAATAAAAATCATTATTTATTTTTCAAGCAACATTAAATGTGATTTAAAAATCAACTCCATTAATATTTGAAACATAGACATCAGAGAAGAACTTTTGATACCTGGATTAATTTGAATTGCATTATCCCTAGAATTTTTGTACTTAGTTTACTGATACAAAATATCATAAAGAATAAAGACTTGACATTAGATTTTAATTGCTATTCATTTTCCTCTTTTTAATTTTTTCTTTCTTTCTTTTCTCTTCTTTCTCATCATGAATTTTTAAATCCTATCACAGTGGTGTGCTGATGAAGCTTCTCCTCTATATTCAACAGAATTTATTCTACCTGAGAAAAAGGCACACAACTGAAATAATGAAAGGTTATGTTACTTAAGGTTATATCTATTAATATTAATGGCACACATACCTTTTCAAAGCTAAGAAATATTTTCAAGTTTTTTTCATTGTTATAATTAAGAAATAATACTTTTACAAGAAACACATTTTACTGATATGCATCATATTTATATCTGTAATAAGCATAACACAGATTAAAATATATAACTTTAATTAATCAAGATCAGTTAGGATAGCTATTCTTATTAAACACTTGGGTAAATTAGAAGTATGTCCATATTCTCTATGTATGGTCCTTTTATGGAATATCAAGCTATTTCAAGTGTGATACTAGATTAAAGGAATAGCTATATTGATGAGGGTTGACTGGAATTCAGTTTTGGACCCATTATTAGACCATTCCTTACTATCCAATTAATGTCCCTAACAAGTTGTTCATGGAAAATTATAAAATTACAACAAGAATTGTATGATGGACGTGGAATGAAGTATCCTTGAGTGAACTTATACTCATTTGGGTCTATATTTTATTTCATATACAATACAATAATTTATGAATCTTGGAGTAAAAACATAGATGGAATATAATAGTAATAGGAAAATATATGAACCTTTTCAGAAGATATATAAAATATGTTGAATTATTTCAATGAACCGGATAGTTGTTGTTGTTGTCTTTCGTCTTTTCCCGGTTAGGGGTCACCACAGCGGAACTCCGGTCCGCTAATGATTGGCAGTAGATTTTCATGGTGCTGAGTTGCCAGATCGACGCTCAACCTTCAACGAAGGCACACCCATTTACGCATGTCTTTCGGAACGCCACTTGACCTGTGGGGAAGACATGCAGACTCCACACAGAAGGCACTCCCCACAAACTAGCTGAGAATCGAATGGGAGAACCTCTTGCTGTGAGGCAACAATGCTACCGCTGCACTACCGCGGATTACCTGATAGTAATACTCATAAAACTGAAGTACTAGGAAAAAAAGCAACAAATATCTATAGTATATAAGAGTTTTATTTATTTATTTGACATTTGTTAACCAGGTTAGTCCAACTGGTCAGAAACCTTTTTTTAACAGATACCCAAGTAGAAAAGCTCTAATATTAGGAGAGAACACAGAGTAGATAACATTGTCAATGATTACAGGATTAAACAAGATAAAAAGATCTAACTTGAGATAGCCAACATAAAATAATAAGGTAAATTTTTACAGGTGATACAAGCTAGTTGGAAAAACAAAATGTACATATTACAAATATGTCAATAACAAGTTATAAAAAGATAGCGTAATGAGGATGTATATGAGTATAAGAAGATATTAGAGTACAGATAGTTATGAGGCAGGATAGAAAGATAGTTGTAGGGAGAGGAGAAGTGTAGAGTGAAAACAGAAGAAAACCCTAGATAGTAGGTAGATGAGAAAGCATCTTATGGACAAAATTAATGTTAGAGTACAGTAAATGGAAGTTGAGAGGACATCAGTATGATTAGTAAAGTTTACTGGTATATAGAAGATGGGCAGAAAATTATGGGGGACAGGAATATAAGTTATGTTGGGTCATTGCAAGGGCATAACCATGACTTGTGGAAGGTTTATTTTAGTGCTGTTTTAAAGGAGATGGAGTTAATGATAGTTCTGTCTTGTAGTGATAGTTTGTTCCAAACATTTGCAATGGAATAGCTTTAAAGTAGTTTGTCAATATTTTTATTGGGCCTATAAACATGCAGTAGGTACTGTTGACAGCTATGGAGAGCATGTCTGGGAGTGTATGGATCCATGAGATTAGAGAGGGAGGGGCAATATAATGGATCATGTTAGACTGAGTGAGCTATAAAAAGCAGTGGTAGTAGAATTTGGTGCTGAAATTCCAGTCATTGCAGGTTTTTTATGGCTATACAGTGATGTGTGTGATAGGGTAGGTTACAGGCAAATCTTGCAGTTTTGTTGTAGGTAGGTTCTAATTTAGTGAGGAGATTAGATTGGAGGTTTGTGAGTACAGGGGCAGCATAAAGTAATGTAGGGAGTAGAGAGGCTTGTGCAAGGAAGAATCTGGAGGAATATGTGAGAAATTTATCATGTCTGTATAGTAGTCTGAGGTTTTGATGAGTCTTTTTAATGCATTGTAGAGTGTGAAGATTGAATTTTAGGTGGGCATCAGTAGTAATTCCGAGGAATTTTGTGTGAGGTTCAGTGGAGATGGCTGTGTTGCTCAGGGAGGTGACAGAAAAGGTAGTTTTATGATGCTGGAGAGTTGGTGGGAGGAATAGGAGAAGTTTAGTTTTCTTAGGGTTCAGTAGCAGTTGATTAGAAGTAAGCCATATTTCAACTGAGTGAAGGGACTCTTGGGCAAGGGTATGATGGTTAGTAGTGTCATCAGAACAACAGATTATTGCAGAATCATCAGCATACTGAATAATAGTAGAGAGTGGACAAGAAGAGTGAAGATCATTAATCATTAAGATCATTAAGTTTTTTTGGTTATGAGTGAATTGTGCCATCCCAAATAGAACCAAAATGCTCTCATCCAAAAAAAGGAAGCCAATCTGGTGGTCCCCTGCCATAAACAAACTTTACAACAAAAGGAAGAAACTTTTTCAGAAAAGAGGAAAATCCCAGGATGCAAAAAACTCCCTTACTAGCCTCAGTAAGAAACTGAGATGCCTCATAAAATCCTCCAAAGCTAGTTATGAAAATAAAATTGCCAAAGATTCCAAAGACAACCACAAAGCATTCTATAACTATGTCAAGAATCTAAATGGCAATGCTCAGATCTGCTCTGAGCTAAAACAGAATGGCAATAAATATACTGATCCAAAGGATATTGCCAATATCCTGGCAGATCGATTCAGTGCCAACTTCACCCCCCTCTCACCCCCTAAATGGCCCATCTCAATACTGGAAGATTGCCAAATTCCAGTAATAATGGCCACACAGGTACAAAACACACTCTCTAAAGCCAAGAATACAGCATCCATGGGACCAGATGACATCCCGGGCTGTGTACTACATGAACTACAATATGAACTGGCACCTCACCTAAATGTCATGTTTAATCATAGCCTCACCTCAAGTTTCGTGCCCACTGAGTGGCGCAGAGCTACAGTTATCCCAATCCACAAGGGGGGATCCAACTTGGATCCCAGAAACTACCGTCCCATCAGTCTGATAAGCCTTATCTGCAAGGCCATGGAGCGTATTATCATGGAACTTATAAACAAAGACATTGGCAACCTTCAAACACTGGACCCCACCCAGTTTGGGTTTGTGAAGGGCCGATCTTGTCTCCTGAACCTGATTGACTTCTTTGAATCAGTCTCCAGAGCCATGGACAAGGGTAAGGTGGTCCACACAGCCTATCTAGACCTTGCCAAGGCCTTTGACACCATCCCCCACTCTGGAATCATAGATAAACTTACTAAGTTGGGTATTAATCCCTATGTCACCCAATGGGTTGCTAAATGGCTTACTGATAGAACCCACACTGTAAAAGTAGCCGACTCCAAATCCAGCTCCAGACAAGTGACAAGTGGAGTACCTCAGGGTTCAGTCCTGGGGCCGCTCTTGTTTGGCATCTACTTCTCTGAAGTGCAGGTCAACACTAAGGGACTCTGGCTAACAAAGTTTGCAGATGACTGCAAACTGGGAGCCATTATTGAATCCCCAAATGATGTGGATACTCTACAAAAGGGCCTTACAAAAACAGATGCTTGGTGCCAGAGGCATGGGCTCAAGCTCAATGCCAAGAAATGTATTGTTATCCCCTTTGGGAAAAAACATGTATCCATGAATTACCATATAGGTGGCAGTACACTAAACACAGAAAGTGTGATAAGAGACTTAGGGACACAGGTGGACAGTGGTCTCACCTTCGATAACCACATCGCCACAACAGTCAGGAAATCCTTCTATGTGGCACACCTCATCACGAAGGGCTTTTCATCCAGAAAAAAGGAGGTCATTGTCCCACTGTACTCATCCCTCATTAGACCCATTATAGAATACAACGCCCCATTTGGTATGTACCTCTCAAGACATCTGCAACAACTGGAAAGGCCTCAGAAATACCTCACTAAAAGAATCACAGGCCTAAAGCAGATGCCCTAAGCTGACCGCCTTAAAAAACTCCAGCTATACTCTGTCGCATATCGTCTACTCAGAGGCAATCTCTGCTTAACATACAAGGCCATGTCAAACCCAGAGCTGTTGGACATGCTACACTTAAAGAAATCCCAATCCCTCAGAGCTACACGCTCCAGGGATCTAAACCTTGTCATCACAATAAACAAAACATGCTGGAGGGATAGGTTCCTGACCCAGAGACTCCCCAGACTCTGGAATAGATTGCCCATACATGTCAAGCAGAGTGCCTCTTTGGACCTCTTCAAGAGGAACCTTGACGATTGGATGGGAAAAAGGAAATTCACCCCAGGGATCATGTCAGTCGCCCTGCTAGACAGGGGTCCAGGAAAGTAAATAATGTGGGAAGAAATAGCCAGGGAATTGTTATGGCTAGGCTTGTATAGGCCCTAGGGCTGATAGCCTAGTACCAACCTATGAACCTATGAACCTATGAGTAATAATTTCAATTTTTCTGGGAAAGGGAAATCAGAAATAGCTATTTAAAATACATTTCTGTAGATGAATGAAGGGCTAATCTCGTGAAAACTGCCTTTTTGCATATTTTAGTTGGACTGATTCCATTAGTATAAGATTTTGCATGGTATTCATTATACTCCTCATAGGCTCTTCTTAATAAATTTTTCAAAAGATACAAGTTGTTGGCATTGTGAACAGCAAGGTGATGATATGTACCATTGTTGGGAGTTGTGTCTCCCAATCAGGAATGTTGGACAAAGATGAATGAGTGGATTCATATTTTAATTAGTCAAAAATGTACCTTTAACACCAGATGCTATGTTACTTGATATGCTTTCTAATTTCTCTAAAGATATATGTTTAAATATTGCCTTAATTACAATGGTAACCAAAAGGTATATATTAGATAATTTGAAATCTGCACCATTTCCTATAACACAAGTGAGTAAATGGTATTTTTTATATATGTGGTATGCTTATGCTCAGGGAATAGTCAAATAATGTTTTATTATATTTTGTTTTCTTTGCTTTTTTCTTTTTTCTACTCCTTTTTCTGTTTCTTTTCCTTTTATTATTTTTGTTATGTAAATAAGAATATATATGAATTGAGTATTATTGTAATTATGAATGAGAATTAAAAAAAAAGTACCAGTTTAGCAGGGGATGGGGACAGCTCTCCTTTTCACATGGTATTAATGTAAAATGCAGTATGCAGATATGGTTGATCATAATTATGTGTCATGAAGCCCAAGTACTTTATTTTTTCCTGTCATACAATTGGGTGAATAATCCTGTTCTCAAAAAATCACACAGGAGGTAGGTATTGTAAAATGTCCAAACAGGTTACATATCATATCTCAAGTTATAGTAATATCACCACCTAAGTAATTAATGGATTGATGGCATTTAATGCCCTTGTTCTTAGCTACTAGCTAAGACACCTATGGAGGAGGCAGTAAAGTCATGGAAGCAGCAGCCCTTTAATATTATGCGAATAACATATGCTTAAAAGCTATGTAAGTATCAGACATTTAAAGTTATCTCAGCCAACAGACTGACCTTCCTGTACCTTTCCTTTTTCTTAAGCTGCTATAGGTTACTTGTAGTATCTTTGATTATCTGAAGTATTAACTTCCAGTTGTGCTTGGCTAGACTTACTGATACTTTGCTGATGCCTCTTCGGTCAATGTTCTCTTGTTTGAAAGCCTAAAGATGCATTAAGTTTTACCACAATGTTTTGTATAATGTGAGCTGGCATTGCACTTTTGATGTTTTTTTACTTTTCTACAGTATATCAACGACCATGGAAATGGTATATATAATTTGGGGGGCTGGGGAGCCAAGCCCTCTAAATGGGGCTGCAAAGTGGTATGCCCCCTGTATAACATGTATAGCTTTTTTAGATAATTAACTTGGGTTTTTCAGAACATTTGAAAAAACATGAAATGAAGCAGTGTCTCTGAAAAATGCATGTAACCAATTGTTTATGCCATTTTATTAGTTGACTGGTATTTTGGAATCCTTCTGTAAGATATTTTTTCACATCACACTACTAGCATTAAAGTGCACCAAGATGTTAGTGTTGTAAACCTGAAATGCCATCATCTAGCTTATTCTTCTAAATAAACATCTGGTCTCCTGTTCCCGTGGCTGTTCAAATTGTTGCTAAATATCCTATAGCATTTTGAAATACATAATAATATTTTTCTGGCATACTTACAGATCACAGTTTCTTAGTTTTTAAAAATTAGTTGTGCACTACAAAAGTTATTTTAGTCTCATTTGTTTTACATCTGCATCATTGCTGCCATATTGTGAGAAATCAAAAATGTGTAGTTATCTAGCCTTACGTAAAAAAAAAAAATGAAGGACACAGTGTTCCTTAATAAGTAATAATTGAAGTAGAAAGATACAATGTGTGATAAAAGTAACAAATTAGAAACGATGTCACACATTTATGTTATGTACTTCATGTTTAATTTGAAATTCTTAACTGATTTTAATTTAAAAAAATATTTCTGTTGCATGTGTACGTATTTAAGACTGTACTAACTTATTTTTTCACAAATAAACTACTAGGAGAGAATAGCAAAAGCCCATGGATCCCAGTGTGGATTTTGTACCCCTGGCTTTGTCATGTCTATGTATACCTTACTACGGAATAATCCAAAGCCAACCATGGAAGAGATTGAAGAAACATTTCAAGGTATTTAAAATAGGATGCCTTTTATCTTATAAAACTTTGATTTAATATGAGCAGTATTAAAATAATTTCAACATATTTTTCTGAACAAGTGAAGGTAACTGAAGTAAAATCCAGTAAAACATGTACAATTGTGAGGGATGGGAAATACAAATTAGACATTTTTAATCATTGTAGCTTACACGATGCTTGGCTGTTAACCTACAAGCATGTTAAGACTTACATTACCATGTCCATTGTTTCAGCATTGTTTTTTTGCATTGTTTTTGTCACAGCTGCATTTATTATATGCTTCTGTGTTGAATACATGCACTTTTTGACTTTTTTTACAGTATTTAGTTAGAACTGCTGCTCTCAGCATAGGGGTGCCTAACAAGGATCTGTATAGTCGCCAATATCTTGCAGCATAATTTCCCCATGTAATCTGTGTACACACTGATCTTTTGCAGTGCAAATTTCTCTTAAACTACCCTTACTGTCTAGATAGATTTTTTTAACTGCTAGAGCATCTAGTTTGCACACAGATGACCATTACTCATGATGTTCCTTGCCTTATTTAGCTAGTTAATATTTAAATTTCCCTCACTGCCCCCTAGTAGATCAATAGCTATTGATATGCACTTTCCAACTCTCTCTGTGGGCAATCTGGTTGAGATGAACTAGTTAATATTTAAATTTCCCTCACTGCCCCCTAGTAGATCAGTAGCCATGGATATGCACTTTCCAACTCTCTCTGTGGGCAATCTGGTTGAGATGGGTATTCTGTGGCATTGTAGAAATTGCCTTTTGTACACTGACAATCCACTTATTCTTAATAAAACAGATGAAGTATGCAATAAATGTAAATACACTTTAATGCTAGAGTCAAAAAAGTCTCTCATACAACCCAAACTAATCCTATAGAAGTTGTCACTGACACTTGCACAATGCCTAATGCACAGGGTAATGACTCTACACATAAAACTACTTATGCTGAGGCACTTAAAGATAATCTTCCTAAAACACTTAGACCTCCTGCACAGCACAGTCAAAAAAGGGTCCTCAGCCATCACCTAAACACTCTGTTAAAACACCAGCCATAGCTACACATAGTAACACTGTATTTAATGCCTCTACTTCTAAGTCCTTAAGGCAAACCAGCACACAGCCAAATTTCCTGGTCATTGATGATTGTGTAGTGAGGCACACCCATGTCCCCCTCACCAGACTGAGTAAGGAGAAAGTTTTGGTTAGCTGCCTTTCTGTGGATAGGATCTGTCAAGTCTCATAGGCACTCAGGTCATTGAACCACAGGTACCAGTATGACTCTGTCACAGTCCATGTGGGTGTTAATGATCTGAGACGTACCTCCCTTGACTATATGGAGTGAGACATGATTGAGCTCACTGATGATGTGTCTAAGGGAGGTATGAGCCTAGCACTGAGCAACATACTACCTTCTCCAAGGATGGTGCCACGTTACCAACAGAAAATGATTGATTGTAACAACTGACTTAGCCTTTTCTACCAATCCAAGGTGGTATAATATTCGAGGGCCTGGGAGGACATGGTCGACAGACCACACTGTGTTGCCAAGGATGGTCTGCACTTATCCCCTCCAGGCTTTTGAATATCGGTAAAGACCTTTTCCACCCCATAGTACTATTTTTAGGCAATGCCAAACTGAAAAAACTCCAACTTTACTGAACCTATGAAGGAATATCTGAAGGTGGTACTGCTCAATGCTAGAAGTCTTAAAAAGAAACTGCACTCCCTGCAAGCCTTCCTCTCCCTGGAGAGTGTAGACATCTGTACAATAACAGGAAAATGGTTTAAAGTTGTGGAGAGTACCCCAGCAATGAAGGCTTATAATGCCTTTCACACCTTTGGACCAGCAACTACACAGGAGGGAACTAAAAGTGGAGTAGTCTCAGTCTAAATTAAAACAACCTCACAACCCAACTAAAGTTTCCCACTGGAGCTCATACATGTGCAACTCATGATAAATGGGGTCTTGTACCATATCCTTGTAATCCTTGGGGCCCTCTCCATGTCCCAGGATACCCATACTACCTATCTTAATGTACTAGAGTCCCTCACCTTTCAATCCAGTATGATATTCATGGGGATGTCAAATACCCCTGTATAGACTGGGAATCCAACACCACTTCTAATGCAGAAGTCCAGTGATTCCTAAACTTCATTAATACCAACATCCTGGAGCAGTTGGTCTGTTCTTCTACCAGGGGTACAAACATCCCTGACCTTGTACTCACAAATATGTGTGTTCCACACCCAAAGTAATGTCTTCACTCATCATATCTGACCATAGGGCTGACCATAATTGCTTGAAATAAAAATTAAATCCAAAAACCTTTAGGAACTATTCCAAGGCTAACCTCTGTCTGCTGACATCTTGGGTAAATTCCAAGGACCCCAAAACCCAATAAAGACCATAGCACATGCTGAGCTGTTTGCAAAATCGCTGTACAGCCATGTTGATAGCTGTATAGAGTGAGCTATGCCCATTCTTTTTAAGTATAAAACAAACTCAGAAAACAAGCCACCCTGGTAGAATCACAATATCAATCAGATATACAAAAAAAAAATCTTGTCCAAGCATAGAAGGATAAAAAGCCATACAAACTAAAAGCCCCCTGACCAATATAAACAGGCAGACAAGAGGGTTAATTAATATTTCAAAGGCTACATTTAAAAAAAAATAGCTATTCTGGCAAAGGACAACCACAAAGCTTTCTACATCTGTGTAATAACCTCAAGGTAAATATGCAACAATGCATAAAACTTATTGTAAATGCTATCATCCACATTGAACCAGAGGCCCTTGCCAGCCTTTTGCCTGATAGGTTCAACTCAAATTTCTTTCCCCACTCCCACGCTGATAGCCCAAAGGAAATACCACATGCCACAATCCCTCCAACCATTACTAGGAAATAGGTCATTGATACACTTTACAGGGCCAAAACCACTGCATCGATGGGCCCCGATAACATTCCAGGATGCTTAATAAAGAGCATGAAACATGACCTCTCTGATCCACTTGAATCACTTTACCACTAGATCCTGCAGTCAGGTTTTGTATGCAATGAATGGAAGATGGCTAGAGTCATTCCCTTGCACAAATGAGGTCCAACCACTGATCCTGGTAAATACAGGCCCATAAGTCTGACCAGCCTCATATGTAAAGCCATGTAAAGAATCATCATGGCCATGAGAAATGAGGACATAGGTAACCTGCAAATGCTGGACCCATAACCATTTGGCTTTGTTAAAGGAAGGTCACGCCTATTAAATCTGGAGGACTTTTTTTGAGAGAGTCACCAAAGCAATGGATGAAGGCAAGATGGTGCACACAGTTTCCTTGACCTGGTCAAGGCTTTTGATACAATACCCCACTTAGCCGTTATAGACAGCTCACTGATTTAGGTATAAACCCTTTTATTACCCACTGGATAGCCAGCTGGCTCACTGATAGTACCCAGGAGGTCAAAATAGATGAGACTACCTCCATCAAGAGGCCAGTCACTAACAGAGTCCCTCAGGGCCTTAGTACTGAGCCCAGTCCTTTTTGGCATCTATTTCTCTGAAATGGAAGCAAATGCTGAAGGTTTATGGCTGACTAAGTTTGCAGATGATTGCAAGTTGGGGGTTATCATAGACACCCCTGCAGACACTAGTGTTCTTCAAAAAGGCCTAGTTCTGACTAATAAATGGTGCCAAACCTGCAATCTTAAATTCAATGCTAGGAAATGCAACAATTCTGTCTAATTACAATGTTGAAAATACACTCCTAAGAGTCGATCTAGTGGACAGGGATCTAGGTACATGCGTACACAGTAGCCTTATCTTTGACCACCATGTTGTCACAGTGGTGAGGAAATCCTTTTATGTTGTACAAGTTATAGGTAAAGGCATGGCATCTAGGTCCAAAAAGGTCATTATCCCACTGTACTTTGTCCTTATCAGCCCAATCATAGAGTACAATGCTCCCTGCAGAATGTAGCTGACCAGGCATATGCAGAGACTAGAGTGACCTCAGAGGTTCCTTGCAAAACAATAAATAAATAAATATATATATATGTATGTATATACATATATATATATATATATATATATATATATATATATATATATATATATATATATATATATATATATATGTATATATATATATATATATATATACATACATACACACATATACATATACACAAGGTGTAATAAACCTGCCTTATGCAGAGTGCCTTAAAGCCCTTTCCCTCTACTCATTCTCCTAGAGATTGCTGAGGGGTGATCTATGCCTGGCTTACAAGGCATTCACAAACTCTACTCTTATGAATCTCTGTATATTTGTAAGTCAAACAGTACCAGGAATACAAGATATAGGGAACTGAAATTTGTCTGTGACTTAATCAGAACCTGCTGTAGGGACAGATGATGTGCCCCAGATTCTGCCCAGCCTATGGAACAGGCTTACCATTCATGTGAAGCTGAGTTCCTTTATTACTCAGTTTAATTGCAACTGAGACCAGTGGATGGGGAATAGGATATTTACATCGGGCCTGGCACCCGTGTCCCTTATGGTGCAATATAAAGCTGTAGTACATGGAGTGCACTGAGTCACTGTGAAACTTGTAAAAAATAAAATTATTAAGCATTTTTGTAATGTTACAAAGGTGCATATCAAACTTTATTATATACTTTTGAACACTGTTTTGATTGGGTCTCATGCTTCAGCATAAATGACTGCCACCATATAATGATATCAAAAATGCTCGGACAACTATAAATGAACAAAAATCACCAGTAAGAAAATCATTTGTCTTGTTTTTTTTTTCTTTCAGGGAATACATATGTTGTGCCGAAGGCTTAATGTTGAAAGCTGACAAGATATTAGTTCACAATAAACTAACAAGGGTATTGTTTGTGAGGACACACAAATCCAATTTGGGAATACTGCCTGTCTCCCTACCCCTTAAAAAAGATAGTCACTGCCTATGCATTCCTCTGGTGTTCAGCTGGGATGAAAGCAGAAATTCAAATGGCCATAGTCATATTTTATGTGACTACTGTCATACTTATCCACAGCATGCATCCTCACACCTCACAAGACAACTTACTTGTTTACATACCTAATGTGTGATTGTGAGGAAAGTGAAAAAATACAGATTACAGTAATGCATTCCAGTTTATTGCTCCTAGACAATACACTGCCTATAAACAAGCTATAGTAATCTTCTTTGCACACCTCTGAGGTCTGTGAGAAAAATAAAAGAAACAATGACCACACTGTCCTCAGCCCCAACACAAGAAATGACCTCTGGTGCACACCTCTGAGGTTTGATTTTGAAGAACATTAAAGATGTAATTACCACTCCATCCCCAAAGTTGGCTTCAAGATCATATGCAGACCACAGGTGAAGATCTCAGCCTAATAGTTTTATTTGCATTATAGTTATGTCTGCAAATATTAGAAGACATTTTCTTTAAATTAGCAGAACAGCTGTATCATCAAACTTACAAAATAGCCATTGTACTGCCTTATGGCCCAGACAATGACTGAAAAGTGGACCTTGGATCAGTTCACTTACCAGAAGGAAATAAAAATAGGCCCCCGGATTCATGAAGCTCGGTGCAAGGCCGGTGTAAGGCCTGCGCCGGCCGTGCGGCATATAAATGGTGTAGTAGCGCCGTATGCATATTAATGAAGGTGCGCTGCCACCACATCCCCGTGCATAGGACACGTGTGCGAGTGCATGGGGCCACACAAAATGGAGAACCAAACAGAAATGCATCAACACAATATGAGTTTCCATCCATGGAACAAATGATATTTAAAATCGTGTGTCCGTAATGTACTGCACTGTCAGTAGTTATACCCAGTGTAAGTGAAGCGCATCATGTCAGCGCACCGCCAATACACACATCTAGCCCCATGGGCATGGTCACCAGCAGTCCCACAGTGGTAGTGATAGTACACAGCTGGGAAGTTGTGGCTATATAACAACTGTAAAGAAACCTGACAGTCCAAATTGTATACCAAACACACACAAACATATATATATTAAAATGTGCTATACACATGAACAGGAACGTAGCCGGCACATACACATAGGATGCTATATGCGGAACCGGGATATCCAAAAGCAGAACCCATGCATGCAAATCCAATACGCAACAACCCCTGTATAGCACATAACCCGCACCCACGTCCGAATGTCCACCAAATCCAGCTACCAGCCTTGCGCAGCCATACACCTACACATAGCGAGTCTTCCCCATATGTAGTAGGAAGTATCATCCTAGGCAGTGTCAGGATTGCAAATATGTATCCCACGTTTGTAAACATCCCATCACAGTTACGTAAATCCAAATGCCCGCGCGTTCATGTTTTGGCAAAATGTGTGTACATCCCGCGTGGGATAAGTAACCTGTTGAAACCCCAGATTTGTTTACACGCCATGGTGTCCAGTACTGTACACATCTGGACAAAACATGTATGTGTAGTGACGATACTGTTCAGTGTCTACACAGACATGCAAAACATACTACGCAGGATGGAACAGCTGTCCACCATGCAGGTCTCCCCGCTAGGGTTGCCACCTGTTCAGATGCCAAGGTGGGACATCCCTTGTAGAAATGTGAGAATTTGCAGGACAAAACATACCCCCGGCCAGTGCAAAGGACAGAATTACACTTGTTTGCCAAGATAAAAGCTTATGTCATAGCATGTGAATAGCTTATGCTAACCCAAATAATAGTTATGTGTTTCAGATACAAAATACCTGTATCAAGCAACTATTAAAGAAAATAAGAAATATACCTGTGTCTTAAAATCACAGGACACTTGCCATGTCTTAGGTGTCGTCGCAGGACACAACTGTCCAAAGTGGGACTTCCCCTCACAAAGAGGAAGAGGTGGTAACCCTGCTCCCCACTGAATTATTGACAGTATATATTCAACCCAATCACATACCGACACCACCACTCAACCTATTACAGCAACAAAATCTGGACAAAGCCTAAAATGATGGGTGGACAAATAGGGATAGATGTAAGTACTGCACTCACAAACTTTGAAAGTTTACAGAATAATAGTATGTACATTAGCATGAAATGTTGTGAAGGATGTGGGGTAGTCCCCGAGTATTACAGAAGTCCGTACATTCTTACTGTAACAAACCTTCACATATGTTTACTGTACTACTGCATACCTGTAGTTAATTCATAGCTAATTCATGTCCAAAATAATAATCCTCGTATGAATGAATACAGGAAATAGTCAAATGTGAATGTGAACACCACTCACCGTGGATAATGTATTGTAACCACCCCCACCCATATTATGTGTTGCCAACATTATAAGCTGCTGACAGGTGCCCAAATACCTGTGTCTGTAAACACAGGTAAAATAATGTGAATGGGAACACCAACACCGTGGATTATGTATTGTAACTACCCCCACCCATATTATGTATTGCCAACATTATAAGCTGCTGACAGGTGCCCAAACACCTGTGTCTGTAAACACAGATAAAATTTTAAAATGGACAAACTGTCCATGTGCTTTGTCTGACATTTGAACATGGTCAGGTCAGTTCCGTTCACCAGGCGGACAAGCCTAAACCCAGATCACCACATGAACACCCTGACAATTAAAGACTTGTATGTGTCAAAACTATAAGCCTTGGGGTTCTGAATATCCCTGCAGTGATGAAATATGCAGCTTGGGTCCAGAGCAGTAGGGAATAGGGAATGTGTAATATGTAGTACCGCATTTTTCCCAGCAGGAGAATGGATGCCTGTCTCGTAAGTGAAGCGGTGAGGCATATGTTAATGTAGCTATGTACTATGGATATGCATATAAATGAGTCAGAACACCAAACGTATAGTGGTTACAGCATCCGGCCAATGTGAATGCAGTCCCGGTTCAACTATGACTACAGCACATATAATGTTAAAGTGTAATGAATGCGTCTGTGCTGTACAGACATTTAAATATGTAAAGGTGAACGTGTGTTTCGCATATGTCTGTTAACCGGATTACAGATATTTTACTGGTACTGTCACAAGTAATAAAGCCCACATAAGCACAAAGACTTAGTAAACATATGTAACCCACAATAAGGATATGCATGTGCGCGCCAGAACCCACAATAAGGAAATGCAAGTGCGCCTGTGCGTGTGTAATCTGCTCACAGCATGGCAAATGAATGCTGGTTTCTACACGTAATGTCTATATATGGATATATACATTTGTGTATAGATATATGTATCCACAGACTTAAACTAAATCTTCTTCTTCTTCTTTCAGCTTTTCCCGGTTAGGGGTCGCCACAGCGGATCACCTTGTCCGCACATTGATTGGCAGTGGAGTTTTACAGTGCCGAGTTGCCAGCCCGGCGCCCAACCTTCCACAGAAGGCACACTCACATGCACACCTAGGGCCAATTTAGAGAGTCCAATCCACCTGCAGCATGTCTTTGGGATGTGGGAGGAAACCGGAGCACCCGGAGGAAACCCACGCGACCACAGGGAGGACATGCAGACTCCGCACAGAAGGCACCCCAGCTGGGGATCGAACCAGAGAACCTCTTGCTGTGAGACGGCAATGCTAACCACTGCACCACCGTGGCCGCCCACAGACTTAAACTAAATAAATATATGAAATAAAGAATGTACAGACATATATATATATATATATATATATATATATATATATATATACATACATATATATATATATATATATATATATATATATATATATATATATATATATATATACATATACACTCAGACACATACATCAATTGATATATACCTAACAAACATATAAACAAATGTCCTTGTAGATATAACACATGTACATAAATAGGTTACACCATAGCTAGTATGGATACACATAACAGACATGCAATTAAGGTAAATACACTGCTGCTCTCAAAACTACTGCCCGGAAAGTATCAGTGTGCCAGATCTGTAAGTCCTACTCTTTAAACATGGATATAGGTGTCCTTTGCAGGACTCCAAAAATAGTGAATCTATAAACGCACTGTCCTGTAATGATTGCTGCAAAGAAGTGTCATCCGCAACTACAATATAGCTGTACATGCAACAGTAGCTTGTGCAAGTGTAATAACACATGGGTTGACAGAATGTAAGACATATGTACCAACATGGATAGTGCTTAGAAGTGTCGTCATACTTTATTATCGCTTACATTAAATATGTGTTATGACTACTGTGGAGGGGTGTCAGGTCTGGGAATCATGGGTATGCAATAATGGGCCTAGGTGCCTAGGTGTTGGTTGGCACAGATTTATGAGGTCCACCCCATGAGAGTGATTAATATACCTATGTGGGTATAGCAGATGCCTCTAACTTCCTAAAATGAAGAACCCATCTACTGGATATTGTGTAAACTATTGGGGGAAGATGTAGGGAGTTATATTAGTGTCATGTAAGCGATTATCATGGACGTATATGCGTACGAATAAGATGGTAACCATACTTCTCAATCACAATAAGACATCTGGACAAAGGCATTTTAAAATAAGTACAAATAGGGAATATCTCAAATATTCCTCTTACAAAGTCAGAATGTTGATAGAATAGTGGATCAGTCAATAGTGTGAATGTTTTGAGGGTTATTAATTGTAAACAACAAATGTCTGTCATTATTGTCTAACCCCACAGTCCCAAATGACTTCCCACTAAATTACCAGAAAGGCACAATATTATTAAAAAAGGAACAAAATCAGACGTCTAAGTTTGGGACATTTACCCAAAATGTGTACAGTTGAGAGGTATGAAGGTAACCCTGACCTAAATAAATGTACAGAACTAGTGCGATTAGGTGGACAGGTGTGAAGAAAGACGTGATGACAAATGACAAAACATGTATAAGTCAAAAGCATATACCTCGACAAATCTGGATGAATACTAATGCCCTGTGATAGTCAATGTGGAAGGTTAATAGAAACAACATAAATGTGTCCCTCAGGGTGCTATGCAGTGTCCCCGATACAGTGTTCAGTCTCCCACACACGCATGTGAGTTCTGCCACTGATGGAAAGCACAAATACCGGTGAACACATAAGGTAGATGATAGCAGAATATGTTTTGATCAGCACCTGTTGGCTTTTGTGAGGAACACAACACTCTGGGCGGGTGTGTCCTACAAAAGGAATGTAATGGCATCTGGCCTGTGATTTCTCCATATATTGTGTGTAGTGGTGTAATAAAATTACATATCTTGTATCAGAAACAGATACATGTTATAGGAAACAGTATCATCGACTATACCACTACACGACAAATCTGAAGGTATGAAAAGTGCTGAAGTATTCAGTTTAGTATTGACCGCAGGTATGTGTGGACTCGTCAAATGTCACAGCTGTACATATAGTTCCTATAGGGCTGTCACCTCTGCAAATGATGAAAGTGGGAGGTGCTCTGTAGAAATGACAGACGTAGCAGGTCAAAACATACCTTACAGCCATGCTTACTCCACAAATAGACATATTAGCACACATCAAAGCTTAAGCCAGGATTCACAAAGCTTTGGTCGGTGTACGAGTAGAGTAAGAGTAGAGCAAGGCAAGATGTCCGCCGAGCTATTCAGCAATATCCTGTAGGGGCATGTAACACAGCCCCTCAAACGAACGTTGCACGGACAATGTTAGGATATGAAAATTACCCCATTTGTAGGTGAAAGCTATGCAAATTATGTAAAATATGCGATACATGAAACAGTAAGCTGTCCGTGCAAGAGTAGAGGTATGTGCAGAAATGTACACGGATGTTAACCGAGTAACGTTCTGCAAGTAGCTAAACGGAGCAATGTCATCTGCAAATAAAGGATGATTTAGTTGAAGAAGCATGCCAATGGCCAAATATAAGGCCAGTGGCATGTATTCCCATTGGAAATTAATAAAACTCTAGTTGTCCTCCCCCGATCTCCGGTGTTTAAGCTGTGAGCGCGAGTACGCGCTGTGCATAAAAAACAAGACAAATATGTAAAATATACATACAAATTGTAATGTCAGTTAAAAGTTATTGCGTCATGCAGGTGAATGGCAAGCTGAAGACAACATGGCTACTGAGTAGCAGTTGCTATGTGTGGAAGCGCACACTCAGAGATGTAACCAAGCATTAGTAAGCAATCCTATGCAATTGAGGCTGAGGATAGTGAAGCACAATTTGTCATGCCATATGGGCCAAGCCTCTACAGTGTAAGAGTAGGTTAAGGGGACTATCAGCTTAGAAGATAGGTGACATCATGAGTGTGTATGTATAAAACACTGTAATCTTATTGGAGCAGTGTGTCACATGTCTGCTGTCAGTGACTCATCAGTGGAAGAGGCGTGTTATGATTTATCCTAGGTAAAGTCAGTAAACTGACGGTGTACGCCATGGATATCACTGAAGTTCCTTGCAAACCTGGTGAAGTGTGTTTGCGCCCGTGCAAGCCTGTAAGCCCGAGTAAGCATGTGTGCATGTGTGTCAGCCCGTGTGCGTGACTTGAAGAACGAGTAAGCTACTGCAAGATTGCTGAAGCCTGTGTAATGTTGTGTAAGCCAGTGTAAGTGTTTGTACGCATGTATAAGCCTGTGTGCGCACATGGAAGCGGATATGCACTTCACTGTCCTCCTATGCGTGGAGCCGCTCACTGTGGACACAAACAGTGAAAAGGAAGGTAAACAAATAGCAGTAAGTTAACCAAGGAGAACTACCACAGCTAGCAGGTGAAAACAATCAGACTGAGTATATTACACAGCCAGTACAGTAGGCCAGCACAGCACAGCACATACAACCCTACAAACAGTAGTCCACCATGTTTTTCTCAGACACACTGCAACACTGTAGTATACTAAGAGAAGTGCAAACTGTAAAAGCTTAACTGAGACAACATAATGTTAGAGGCTGCCATTGCTATTATACGTCAACATATGCAACATGTGGAGGGTTGTGCCAATGTGAATGCTGCTCAGCATCACACAGTGAGTAGACGGAGAGGAGCGTGCAGGAACAGGGTAACCTACCAGGGGCTACATGAGCTGGAGATAGTAGAGCACTATAGAGTGGACAGAGACCTCCTGCAGAAGATTGTGGATCTGTGCAGGCCATGTCTCACACACAGAACCAACAGAGGGAAACCTATCCCAGTAGAAACCAAGGTATGTGTTGCCCTAAGGATACCAGCAACAGGTACCTTCCAGAGATCAACTGGTGATATGATGTGGATTTTACAAACATCAGCATCCAGGGTACTGCACCAGTTCATGAATGCCATGTCAGCACATGTCAGTGATGATGTATATATCCCCAATTCCCGTAAGGTATTGGGCAGCAATATGTGTTGTTTCCACACAATAGTGGAATACCCTAAGTACTGTGTGCAAGACACTGCACGCACATATGCATCAAAGCACCAGCCGGTGAGTGTGGTAGGGCCTACATCATCCACAAGGGCTTCCCCTCCATGAAGTGGTGGTTTGTCTGTGATGGCCAGCCCGTAATAATGAATGTGTGTGCTGGATGCCCTGGAAGTTGCAATGCTTCTGATATGTGGCATCTGACGCAGCTGTACAAAACATTTGGCAATGGGGACAACCCTCATGGTCACCTAGTGGGGGATACCGGATGTGCAGTTCAACTGTGGCTGATGACACACATAAGAAATGCACACACACACATGAACAGGAATGCCATAAAGAGGCACACGCACATACAGAAACCTGACTCTAGCATGTGTTTGTGTCGCTCAAGTCACAGTTCTGGTGCCTGGACACATCTGGTGGAGCATTACCGCACTTGTTAACTACATGTATCAGAATTGTCTGTGGCCTAGGTCATCTGTGTCTCACACACACACACACACACACACACACACACACACACACACACACACACACACACACACACACACACGACAGTTTATATACATAGTGTGAGTGACTGTTCATGTATGTGTAATACTGCAGAACAGTTGAAACACAGCAAAGTATGTCAATAATGGACATTCATCATAGTTGTACAACCACCTTGGAGGATATGCATGCAGAACTCTCATTGCATATGTGATACAGTGATGTACTTCACAATACCATTGTAAATGCAAATATAAAATGACAAATGACATAGCACATATCTATATGTACACATTGTTACCCATTATACATATTGGGGTGTAATACCTATGTGTTACTGTTGGTAAAGTATGTGGAGTAAATGTGGATAACTGACTCTGTTTAGCCTTATAGGTGTACAGCATGGGTTGGATAACACGTATCTGTCTGTATGATACCCTTGTGTAGACTAACTGTGTCATGTGCAGAATGCATTCTAGGCCACAGTATGAATTGCCAGATGTGGACAGGAATATCCCTATTGTCTTTGCCTGTAACTAACATGGCTACATGTCAAACAGTAATGGTCCCAGCAATGTGTGGCAGTCAATACCAGTGCGAACTGGTATAGTATAGTACATGTAGAATCCACATGCTACTGTGTGCCCTACATGTGTGGGTCAGTTGTGAAGATATCATATACCAATTGGTCATTCAGACTGTGAGGTCGTGTCTACTATCATAATGCAAAACTATGACAGATAGTAACAGTATCACCCACAGCACCATGTAAAACCGTAGCAATCACACATGTGTAGACAAGTACAACAATATGTGTAGTATAATGCATACTGGCCACCAATAGAAAGTATGACGAGTTAACAGTGTGAAATACAGGGCATGTCACCATTCCAATGTATCCACTGTACATGTAGATGCAGACAGTGCACCTTCACCATGTTCACATATAGATACATGTAAATCTGTACTACACACATCACACACATACTGCACACTCTGTAACACATGCTGCCAATACTACACACGTCAGTCAAATGGCACATGGATGGATAATACATCTTCAGAATTAACAGTGCTGTACACTATACTACATTGATGATCATAGCTGGAATGTATCATGCCTGCTTACATACACCTAGAAGGAAATCACACTTTGTGTTAACAATATTGTAACATTATTACAGTGCTATGAAGCCACCCTGTGCATCAGCACCATATTAGTCTGTACCTGCATCAATGTTACACATTACAAGAGGTGGCACAGGTGTCATCATATGCACAGGGTATGTAGTTTCTTTTTCAGAGCCTGTCAGTGAACCAGCCAATCAACATGTATGCATTTGTGTGTGTGTGATGGACAACAGGTTTTGCATGGCCCAATGTTGATGCAATGTGTGTGTGTGTATGTGTTATCCCTAGCTGTTTGTTTTATGTGTGTCTCTGCATGTACACTGTTTCAGCATGTGTCAGCCATATACTGGAGGTTGTGGGACAGTCACAGACTGTATCTGCCAGGCTGTACAGATCGCCATTCCTGGCCATGGACACCCCTCCATGCATTCAACCATAGTCCAGTCCTGCACTTGGCAATGTATACACATACATACATGGGACCTGTATCACAACCTGTGGATAAACGGGTGTCAGTAATGTTAACCTGATTTGCATAGTATTGCCATGTAATACATAGGTATATGAGCCATAGTCATCCTCCAAAGTAATAACCACTGCTGACTGCTGCTGAGATGTGCACATGACCGTTTAAAGGTGCTGTACTATCATTGTTTGCTATGTCCCTGGTAATACCCAGCAACAAAATAACTGGTCAGTACACAACTATAACCCAGGATCACTACAGCACATGCACTATCACAGAGCCATAGCACATTCAGACACATCCAAGGTGAACATGTACAGACAATGCAGCACATTCAATAGTGCTAATATCCACATACATATTACAAAGATATATATATACACACACACACACACACACACACACACACACACACACACACACACACACACCTGGAAGGGCAGGGAGTTGAACACACACCTAACTACATTAACACACTACAAGCAGTATGCATTTACAGAACGCGCTACCAAGATTACTGAACACAGCACTCCCAGAGGCATACTTCTAGGTGGGTGACATCATCCGCAAAGGCAAAGACGCCGATAGAGAATGTATGTGTTGTGAGGCATCTAAAAGCATTACTGTGTCCCCAGGTAGCTGGAAACACACACACATACACACACACAGACACACACACACACACACACACACACACACTTGGAAGGGCCGTTAGTTGAACATACACCTACCTACTCTAACACACTACAGCATTACGCATTTACAGAACGCGCTACCGAGATTACTGAACACAGCACTCCCAGAGGCATACTTCTAGGTAGGTGACATCATCCGCAAAGGCAAAGATGCCGATAGGGAATGTATGTGTTGTGAGGCATCTAAAAGCATTACTGTGTCCCCAGGCGGCTGGAAACACACACACACACACACACACACACACACACTTGGAAGGGCCGGGAGTTGAACATACACCTACCTACTCTAACACACTACAGCATTACGCATTTACAAAATGCGCTACCGAGATTACTGAACACAGCACTCCCAGAGGCATACTTCTAGGTGGGTGACATCATCCACAAAGGCAAAGACCCCGATAGGGAATGTATGTGTTGTGAGGCATCTAAAAGCATTACTGTGTCCCCAGGCGGCTGGAAACACACACACACACACACACACACACACACACACACACACACACACACTTGGAAGGGCCGGGAGTTGAACATACACCTACCTACTCTAACACACTACAGCATTACACATTTACAGAATGCGCTACCGAGATTACTGAACACAGCACTCCCAGAGGCATACTTCTAGGTGGGTGACATCATCTGCAAAGGCAAAGATGCTGATAGGGAATGTTTAGAGAGTGAGCGGTCTGAAAGCATATTACTGTCCCAAGGTAGACGTACACAAACATGGCAGTGCTGTCATCGGGCCAACTAAATATCTATGGAGCACTACAACACTAAATAGATATGGGATGCGCCACAGACAGTACACCCTTCGAGAGAGCAACCAGTGTGTTCAATGTAGGCATCCATCTTGACATTGAAATTGGACATCTGTTGCCTGGATGACCACCATGGCTATACAGGATGTCAATGGCCATGCCCACATGCTTAGTATCACAGGTCTGTTTGGAATGTACTGTGTGTCCATCTACACAACGGCGTACTGGGCATGCTCACACACTTAGCAGTTGCAAAGGGCCATCTTGCATGCACACGGACTCTAATCACGGAAGGGCACAGTGTGGAATGTACTGTGTGTCCATGTACACAACGGTGTACTGGGCATGCTCACACACTTAGCAGTTGCAAAGGGCCATCTTGCATGTACACGGACTCTAATCACGGAAGGGAGCAGTGTGGAATGTACTGTCTGTCCATCTACACAACGACGTACTGGACATGCTCACACATTTAGCAGTTGCAAAGGGCCATCTTGCATGCACACAGACTCTAATCACGGAAGGGCGCAGTGTGGAATGTACTGTGTGTCCATCTACACAACGGCGTACTGGGCATGCTCACACACTTAGCAGTTGCAAAGGGCCAACGTGCATGCACATGGAGTCTAATCACAGAAGGGCGCAGTGTGGAATGTACTGTGTGTCCATCTACACAACGGCGTACTGGGCATGCTCACACACACAGCTGTTGCAAAGGGCCATCTTGCATGCAGATGGAGTGTACACACAGAAGGGCACAGTAAGGTATAACTGTCCTCACGCACAGGGCGGTCACACATGCAGTGACCTGTACACACACAGCTGCCATCACAGCTGTCACAGGTGCAGGTCACACACGTACACACTGCAGTGTACACTGTAGCTGTCAAGTCAGCACCATGTCGTCGGTGCAGCACTACACAGCCTTACGGTCCCACAACACCATGTGACACATGACCACTGGGCTGTACAGCGGTGTACACCAGCTGTGCAGAGTACACATGTACCAACAGGGATCCAACAGGTGTTATGCATTGCAATGATACCAGTATACATGAACAGGTCGGCTCAAGACATACCACGGCCCTTACACAGCTGTGATACCTGACTGTTGCTGTACACCAATGAACACATGTCTGGGTATGTCATACATGTGATTGTGTGGATGTGTGCATGGACTGCACACACAACACATACATACATAGCCTTTGATGTACCTCGTGCACAACACTGGCCTAATCAATGCTACACACGTGAATGGAAGGTGGGCCCATGTCTGTTGAATGCTCACACTACAGGGTGTAGCAGTGTTGACTGGGACACATACCCTTGTACTGGTCACCTGTGACACCCGTGATAACATACCGCAGTCCATGTGTTATGTATGTCAACACACATATCCAACAATAGCAATGCATACAAACATGGCAACAGGAGACACATGTGACATCTGTACTGTGCATGCAGCAACCATGCATGTGCAGTGGCCGATGTCCGTAACATAGTTGCACCTACCTACGACATGCAGACGCAATGCAGACCCATCATTGACACCTGTATACGGTAACATACAAACAGCACGTATGGAGGGATGTGTGTACATAACGTGGTGAACCACCTGTCTAGCTGTATGTGTGCAGGGGGTGGCTCACAGTTGTGTCACACACCATCCTATTATGCCATGTGCAAACAGTACGCTATGTCGCTGTTACGTGACGGTGCTGACATAATGCATACACAGCAGTCAGGTGTTAACAACTATATGTCACATGGCACCTGTAACACCTACAACCTCCTGTGTGCATATAGCAGCACATTTGCCAGATATAGCATTGGTACACATAATGCAATCAATACCGCTGCATGTCTATCAAACGTGTCATCATATGGCAGGTGTATCATTCCCAGCACTGCCATGTGTGTCCGAATGTGTGACCAGGGATGCCACATATTGCAGGAATATGTCCAAGTTGCTGCACATCCCTGTACACCATTGTAGAGATCTGTACATACGTCAGTGTGGGAAACATGACGTCGGCCGGTGAGGTGCATCACACACGTCGTCTGTCCGTATACACATGTGTGGTCACTACAGTGTGTGTGTGTCTGAATGTATGTCTGGTGCTTGGTGTGAGGGTGTATGCTAATATACGGTGGGAAATGATCACTAACCCCACGTGATGACTAAGCCACAATGGTGATGTATTGCACAACCCTGTTGATGCCATAGTTCCCAGCCATACTGGCTACCTGTGCATGTCCCTTCTCTGTGACATGTCGTGTGGGTGCATAGTACTGTGAGGGTGATGACCACACAGGCAAGGGTCCCCACCTGCACACTATGGGGTGTGCGTTACAGTGGTGTACACCCTGTAAATGAGGCCATGTTCCCGTACTGTTACAGGGTCCTACTGCTGCACAGGGTGGCCTCCAGCTACCAAGTGACACCTCACATCATCATTGGCCAGGCCACTGTGTACAACACCTGCACCATGTCACCATACCTGTAATGTATCCTGCTATGTATGTCACGTCTCTGTCCAGTGTAGCCTGTGGCACCGACCACATGCGTCAGGTGCAGTATATGTGCAGACATCTGTGTCATGTTGGTGTGACCAACAGTCAGGTTGAAGGTACATGTAGCATGCTGATATTGCCAGATGTGCCTGTGAGTAATCCACAGTTACACGTGGGGGACTGCAAACACTGCTACATGTAGGCACATGCAAGTACACCATAGGAGGGAACCAGGGTATCACAACCAACATGGTGCTAAAGATGTAACCAAGACACATACCGTGAAAATATCACAATGCATGCTGCACCTGCACTACATGGTATGACTGGTGCATGTCAACAGTACACAACCTATGTCACATACACTTCTCTCAGTATTCACACACAAACACTGCAACATACACATCCCTCACTATGCATACACAGGTAATATTACATACACCTCTCACTATGCTGTTCACCCTGTGCATCAGAATATTTGTGCATAACCCTGCACCGATGGTGTGGATGACACGGATGCAGCACAGGCTTCGTCATATGCACAGGGTGATATGTTTGCCAGGGGCATAGGCTGCACCAATGGATAACATCATGTGTGTGAGTAAGGGCCGGTGAGTTGACTGGACATGTCTGTGCAGAATGCATGTGGATGTTGTGGAGCCCTACAGTTGTGTTTGCTGTGTGCGTGTATGTGTGTACACAGTTCTGCCATTTGTGAGGCCTACACAGGGTATAATTGACAGCCCCAGATTGTACAGAGCAGGTTGTACAGCTCACTGTGTCCGTCCATGGCCATGTGACCTGTGCCTGCCTGGGGTTGCACGGGCACTACCAGGTGGAGGTACAGAGTGGCTACTGTCCGATGACACATGTCCGCTGGAACCGTGTCCCCGCTGACACCATCCAAGGCCATGTCCACATGGCCTGCTGTGTCCTGGTGTTGACAGCGCAGCACCAGCTGCACTGCTACTGCTACCGGCACTATGGGAGCGGGCATGTGAGGTGGCACACTCACGTTGAACTACACTAGGTGGTGTTGCTGGCCTACGTCCACATGGCCTACGCCTCACTCCTACCAGGTGTTCCAGCACAGACAGCTCCCGATTGTGGATTGCCATGCCTCGGTCAAGGATTCCGACCATTTCACCTAATCACCTATCCAGAGCATTAGCAATCTGCTGTTGAGCATTTGCCAATGCCTGGATGTTGTCATTTAGGGTATGGATAGCAGCCCTCTGCAGCCTCTGCCCTTCTCTGTTCTGCTGTTCAGCATATGCCTGTGCCGCCATTACGGTCTGGAACATGCATCTGGTGATACCAGCTGCTTCGCTCTGTCCTGCAGGTGCATGTCTGCCAGGGGTCCTCCTACGAGCAGCACCGGCCACATGCCTGTGTGGCACATCTGCAATCATTTCACTGACACCATGGTGTGTAGACACACCTTCTGTAGCCACCACACGTTCCTGTTCCACGCTAACAGACGCTGACTGTCCTTCCTCTATGGCCACTGGTGATGCGGTATGTGTTGGCAGCTGAACTGTGTGCGGGGAAGAGGGGGACATAGCTGGGATGGTAACCATTGGCACAGATTCAGCCCCTGACAACCCTGCCTGTACCTCATGCATATGTTCATCACCGCTAGTATCTGTGGGGACACTAACATCAGATGGACCGCAGGAGGGTAACGCACCTACATCACCTGTGAATGCAAAGAAATACTGTAAAATACAATAGACACAGACACACACACAGACACACACACAGACACACACAGACACACACAGACACACACACAGACACACACACACAAACACAGACACACACACACAAACACAGACACACACAGACACACCATGCATGTGATTTGTCAGATGGCATGCAGCATGCCTGCGATACAGCAGAGGGCATGCAGCTCAGACATTAATAGTGTTAGTAAGCATACCTCCCTGGAGTGCACACTACAGCAAGCAGGTGTCATATCAGTAGCCATGCAGTTCACACAATCATGGTAGTATGCATGCACCCCCGTGATACACCATGTGGCCCAGAACAGGATAAGAGTACACATCGCTGACGTGACCTTGACATGTAATCTGCTGACATGTGCATTAACATGCATACATGTTTGACACAATGGTGTCCTGACACATGTACAGCATCATAATGGACTTCACATTGCAGTGTTGTGTGTATGCCCTACAGATAGAATGCATGTTTAGCAAATGTGCATGAGTATGGGAGGGTAGTGTGAGCCATCTATATTGCTATACAGTGTGAAGTACAGACACTGTGCCATTGCATGGCAACATGAGACATCTATGTTGCTGTAGAATGCATAATATGTACACATTGCATAGCCATAACTGCAACACAGTCATGATGTTCAACAGATCGTATATGGTAGACTTCAGTGAGACCTCCAGTAGCTGTGCACAGGCTTTTAGGTTGTCTAGTGTACCACATCAACTGTATAATCAGTCAACTAAGGCTATAATTGGACCATGTGTGGACAATGTGCAACAGGGTGTATACACATCCCAAGTGCTGTGTGGCTACATGTCTCTGGCCATCCCCATGGCCATGTGTGCACATGTGTTGGCCAATTGTGTGTGATGGGCATCTTTTCCACATGTCTGTGTTGTCCCATATGACATACACCCATAGATGTCAGATACATCACAATCCACAGGGCTATGCAGACAATGGGTTGTATGTTTGGTATGTGGGGTATAGGTCATGCGATAGTGTGACAATATTGCAGACAGAACACTACATGTCTGGGACATGTCAGGTGGCACATCACAATGTGTGCACCCAATGCAGGGGCATATGACACAATGGTGACACCTGTGGGCTGCCCATATCACAGCTCACTGTGTGGGACTGTGTGCGTACCACACATGTTGTTCCAATGCATACTACATATGCCTCCATTGTAGAACACCTCCACCATTGTATGCACAGCTGACCACACATGTCACAATGACAAGTACTGTGGTTTCAAGTCGGTGTATCATTACGTTTGTATATATTGCACATGGGTGGTGTGTGTGAATGAAGGGTGGTGCGACCTGCATATTGTGACTGGAACAAACATCAGGTGTGCAAGTGTTAACTGGCCACATGGCAAATAGATCTACACTGTAACATGCCTGATACTGATTACAGTCTCACCTGCAATGGACCCATGTCTGTGCGGCACGCCAGAGGTACCTGTATAGGCGTGACACACCAGTATGAACATTATCCATGACTGTATGACAGCCACAGGTTGCACTGTGCATTTGAACACATTCACCTGTGTAATAGAATATAGTATGCACATGTGTGCATACACACCGTAGCATACTGTAGTATGCAGCATGTGTGTCCACATACCTTGCATATGTTGTTACTTTACATAATGTACAGTGACACATGCAACTACATGGGATATAATAGCCATATGTGCAGTACTGACTTACCATGCAACTCCAGGCTCATTGGTTGGGAGGCACCCACCTCCACGATGGCAGCTAGTGTTTCTGGATGCTGTTCCCTGGGTGTCCCCAGACTGGCCAGTAGCTCCTCGGTGTGTGTGAGTGGGGGCTAGGTTGGTGGCCCACCACCTGTTCCACCTTGTTCCCTGGCGATTGCAGTGGCACGCTGTTTTGCATGTCGTATCAGCTCCGTGCAGTGTCTGCGCACCTGCTAGTAGGTGCGGTTATGGCCACCCACATCGTTCACCCTCCTGCATAGATCCTGCCACAGGTCATCCCGCTGCTGGGCATGCTGTGGCACATGGCTGAACAACAAGTCATAGTTGTCATGGAGCTGTGGGATGAGGACATCATCCTCCTGGCGGGTGTATGCTGGGAGGTGTGTACGGGGCATTATCTGTAAGACATAATGATGGTGACAGGTCACAGTTTCAGAGATGTACAAAGATACTGCTGCACATACATTTCTATGACATCTACTACATCTGCACAGTTATCTTTGCAAAACATCATGACACTGACATGACTGACGTGTTTGTGTCACACATGTCACACCCATTATACATTGGATATCATCACCATATATGTGTGTCACCTCATTACAGTGTTCATACTCCATGTAAATGCTGTCTTGCTGTGGGCATGTCTATTTGCCTGCACTTGTGTTCTTACCTATCTGCACATGCCTCGATGTGTCCACGGTACTACTATTGACCTGGATGCTGTGTATATGTCACATATCAACACAGACACAGCCGTAATGGACTTGAGCAGTGACAATGCACACATATGCATGGACACCTGTACATGCATGTGTTTTGCCATATACATCTACACAGCACTGTACAACTGTTCAACATCCTGCCACGGATCACCTGTATTGCATATATGATAGACATGGGACAATGGCTAGTCAGATGACATTCACAGGGATGGTTATCAACCATAGCATGTGCGGGCACAGTTTCCAAGCAGTAACAGACAGCCATTGTGCCACCGCAAGGTGCACCAGTGCCACATTACTGATCCAGTCAGTTGATAGTACATCTACCATGCGGCCATCACACCATGTATGACTGGGATGACATGTGCAGCTTTGATGGACAGGGTTGCATGGTATGGCGGGAGTATGTCACATATATGGCACAGGGATCTGTCCAGCCTGTGGCCATCCTAGTATTAGGATGGTGGCTGTCCATGACATATGTCATATAGATCAGGATATGGACATGTAGCATGTCCATCATCATGGTGTAGCAAATGTCCTTCTGCAAGGTAGACAGCATGCTGCATAGTGGAGGTGTGGATTGTGAAGGCTGGTATCGCACATCCATGCATAGCCATTACCCCTTACAGGTGGTATGTGATCCAATATTGGTCACCACAGTGCTGTATATGCCTGTCCAGTGATCTCCGTTCTCATGGATGGCACCCTGACATGACATGGGTACCTCATGTAACTACCTAAGGGGCCTGGAGATGTCACCATTTCGGAGGTGCACTGCACAGCACCATCCCTTACACAGTGTCTATAATGTTGACCACAGCCTAGGTAGTAGTTTATGGGTACAGGGATGTTCACCTAGCGGTGACACTGCTGGTATCATCCATCAGACCATCAGACTGTGCACATATGTCACCCACCTCACCCACACAGCCCATTCTGTATGTTGTTCACAACACTGACACAGCTATACTGATAGGTCATGGCCATTCACAGCCTTACATACACAGATGCCTAACATTTGTCTGTGTGGTATGGGCTACAATGAGGGTGGGGTACAACACATTAACCCTGTTCTACTGTAGCTGGCACTGGTGTGCTGTGCACATGTCACTCTTGCACCTTTTGTAGTTGTGAGTCTGTCAACAGGCCACTGGTGGAACACTCCTGTGACATGCAAAGGTATTTGTAATCAAATATCCATGCTGTCTTGTACATCTGTACTGCTAACATCTACAGTGCTAATGGTTCATGGACATGCACACCATACTCAGCAGGGTTATAGTGCGGTGCCACCCTAAATGACTGTCATCACCCTATCTGTATTGTATGGTCATGCTAGGCACTTGTTCAGAACTTGTGAGCATGTCATGAGCTACTGATTACTATAGCGCCCATTCCACACCATTTACCACAGGTACACTGGCTGTCCTACACTTCCCAGCTTGCTTAAGGTACGACAGCTGTTGTACACATGTAACGCACATATCCTGTGGGACATGGTTGTATATACAGGCATGTCCAACTGTCACGTACCAGTGCTACTGCCTGTCTATATGAGGGATATGTCGTACATGTGGCAATAGAGCAATTGTCTCATGTACACATTCAGTGCTCACCTCCCAACATACGGCACTACAGCCTGTGGGGGATGCTCTTCTGCAGCGGTGCTGGGGGCATAGCTCTCAGGTGTACCTCATTACGAGGAACGTACCTCATTTGGGGTTCTAAAAGGTGCATGTTCCTCAAGGTTCCACATTGGAAGGGTCTGTCACACATTCATTGTTGTAAATAGTTTACCTGCTAGCCATGGCTAAATAGATGGGAATCATATTAATTCATTGGAATATCTTTTTTATACATAAGACCAGCCTATTTTAGCCATTATATGCCCTTCCTAGTTGATGCTGTTAGTAAGCCAGTTGTAAGTGTTCCACGTTTTGCCCATTTGTCACACATTATGAGGGCTAATGTTCCTCATTTTGGGGACAGGAGGTTGACAGCTATGGCTGGGGGTAATGCTGTCACCAACCCTGATTGCACCTGACAGTCATTTGGGGATGTGTAACATTCACAACACACCCCACCCATCACATAGTCTCACATGATCTACACCACTGGCCACACCTACGAGGACAACTTGTGCAGTACGTCTCCATACTCACTGTAGTCACCAGAGGTAGCCCCCATCATGGAAGGCAACATCACCAGCTTATAGCCCACAGACTCATGTGTGCCCATCACATACAGCCAATAGTGAGTTATAACATTCACAACACACCAGTCATAGCTGACTCTGTAGGGAGTCACACTGCAGTTCCACACAGCAGGCTACACAAGACATTAGTCGCTTACATCTTGCTGTCGGGTAACTGCTTCTGCAACATAACCTATGCACCCATGCCACACCTCACCAGGTACGATATGACTGTCATTCTCCATGTTAGTGTGACTGCCCTGTGATGCCACTTCACAGACTACGTGTGCAGGGACACCAGTCTTATAGCCCTGAGGGTGTGGGCCTAGCCCTGGGGAGCATTTTGCATTCATCTGGACACGATACCACTGTACAATGACCGACTGTGTCACTTCAACAGTTGCCTATGCTCCTATTGTCATTCCACAGGCATCTGGTATCTGTCCGCTTTGACTGACCTGGTCAAACACAATGCTGTGGCACAGATGACTTGCACCTGTCAGCCCTGGGAGTACAGCTCACATGTAAGGCTCTTGCTGCTTCTATACTGCCTATCTTGCACAGTTTCCAATAACTGTCACTGGCAGGGCGGTAACTGGCAGGCACGACATGGGGTCATGTGACACAATGCTTGCATCTTCCTCTGTGACGCATGCAGGCAAGGCACACCTTATAATGCACCACTCAAACATCTCTGCAGTGACTGGGACCTGCCTCTAGGCTCTGCAGAGCAGACCTGCAATGACAGGTTATAGACAGACCATACCTTTCAGGCACATACCTGGACCGGCACACCCACAGCTGAGGGGTTCCCATATCCCACTATGTTTTGCACACATCCTGGCAAGTTATTTAGCACAATGCATCAGAGGTGCTCCATGTGCAACTAACTGTGTCTGGGACCGCTATACACATTGTAACAAGCGACAGAGTCAACATCATACCCCACAGGTAACATACCTTCTATGTTGGTATAGTGGACAGTGGGCCTCAGACAGCTACTACTGATGTGTGACTGACACTACCCCACACTTCACTGGGATAGCCACTCATGTACTGACACATCCGTGAGTCATACTCTCCGCTCTGCTGGATCAACCCATGCACACCACCTCCAAGACCTACATTACCCTTGGCATGAACACTACCACCATGTGACTGGTGTTACACACCTGGGGTTATCCCCTCATTGGTGGATTCTGAACATATGCTAATCGACCTTGTTAGCCACATCCCGGCAACACACCCATCACAGTATACACAGTACATGTGTACTACAACACCTACTACAGACATCTGCTGACAGCGGTTGTTAACATCATGACACCCGTGCAGATGGACAATGCACATACAAATGCTGACACATACCCCAGTGCACTTCATTAGCATGTACACAACTGCATGGATCATGCTATTCCACACAGAGCCATGATGATACACACATTACCCTACTTCCACATTTCCTTCTTTTCTTCCCCTGACCTTCCTGTTTCTGCTATTGTTTGCGGCACGTTCGTCCGATTACTGGGTTTCGGGCATGTTTTCATCCTCGTACACATGCACTTTTGGGCACCATGTGTGCTCTCAGCTAAACGATTCCTCCCCATCCCTGTCCTGCAGCTTTGCTTAGCAATGGACAGGCCAGATTTGCAATGCTCCAATGTGCTTACTGCTACGGTGGCACACCCCTCTGCTGATGTCATGTATCTCCTCTGAGCCACTCCTCGGTGTTATACCACTGTGCCGTATGGTACAACCTTCATCCGGCGGGACATTTGCGATTCAGTATTATCTGCCTCATTTGCATGGCATTGACTACTAATTCATAGTTACCGCGCCGAACACTATCGCAAGCCCTTAGCAACCCTTGCACCTTGGTTGTGGTGTTCCATGCCTACCATTGTGTATTATGCTGTAAACCTGATTTCTATTACGTTGCGATTTTATGACATTTTTATATTATTTCTTTATGTTACAGCTTTCGCACACATGCCCTGCGGTTGTGCTGTGCGTTACTGTGGACATGACATCAAATGTTGTTATTTACGTGTTGTGCATCTTTTCTTATGGCATTGGCTGTGTATTTTGCCATTGGCATATGTTAACGTTGTGATACCTGGGTCTGGCCCTCTTCCATAGCTCCGATGTTCTGTTTGGGAAAATGTAAACCATGTTTTTTGGTTTACATTTCTGTGGGCTTACGCTACGCCTGCACCACTTCATGAATCGCTATATGCATTCATTTGCATGGTGCGACACTACACATGGGGTGATTAGCATACCTACGCCGGGGGCTGCGCAGATCTGGCGTACGCCAGTAGTGCACGTGGAATTGGATTATACCTGAATCGCTCGACGGCCATATTTGGCATTATAACACCTACGCTATGCATGCATCTGGTGCAAGCTTCATGAATCCCGGGGAGGAACTAAATAATGAATGTGAAATAACTCTAGAACTGCACCAGGAAGATTTCCGATTCAGGGGTATAAAACATAAAGGGACAATATAAATGGATGAACAGTATTCTCACTAATACAAGGTTGTCTGCATAACATAACTGTCATAACAGCATACATTTGTAATGGTTTTAGTGATAATTGAGAGAGAAAGAGAGAGAGCATCAGGGCCAGAAAGACAGAGAGAGAGAGAGATAGAGAGATGGTTTTAGAGGCAGAGAGAGAGAGAGACAGAGACAGAGACTGGTGTCAGAAACAGAGAGGCAAAGAGACAGAGAGACAGAGGGAGAGATGGTGTCGGAGACAGAGAAAGAGATGGACAGAGAGACAGTGTAAGAGACAGAGAGACAAAGAGAAAGTGTCAGAGACAGAGAGGTGATGTCAGAGAGAGAGAGAGAGAGAGAGAGAATTAGAGAGAGAGAGAGAGAGAGAGAGAGATGGCATCAGGGACAGAAAGACAGAGAAAGAGAGAGAGAGAAAGAGAGATGGTGTTAGAGGCAGAGAGACAAAGAGAGACAGTGAGAGTGACAGTGTCGGAGGAAAAGAGAAAGAGCAATGGTGTCAGAAACATACAGACAGAGAGTGACAGTGTCAGAAACAGAGGCAGACAGACAGAAGAAGAGATAGAGCTGCATAGATATATAGATAGTGAGAGACAGAGAGGGAGAGAGGTGATGTCAGAGATAGAGACAGAGAGACAGAGAAAGTGAGACAGAAACTGAGACAGAGAGAGAGAGGCAGGCAGGCCACAAAAGCTGCTGCTGGCTGGGGAAAATGGTAGAAAAGATTCATTTTCTGATTACGTTTTATCTAAGTCATGATTGTAATATGACTGATAGGATCATAAAGCCAATAATCAGTGAATGAGCAAGAGCAAGATAAGTGCTGCAGATAGTCATCTCAGAATGACCAATCTCAGTACTCACCTGGGATGTTAATTAAACCTGATGCTCCCAATCTTCAAGGATAGTCTTCTCTTTCAGGGAGTTTTATAAATACTGGCAGAATACCAGATACTGTAACTATCAACTTCTTTGCCCAAGACTTTGGACAAAACCAAAAATAATGGCAGAATAAAGACCCAAAATCAAGAATGATTTAAATATTACTCTAATTTACTTAACAGAACAATATGTTTTGCATATGAAACTACGATGTGTGGATTTAGTGAGTGCCTGTAATCCTAAATGATTTACCAGCAAATCAAACTTTTTACAAGGGACAGGGCAAATATATGAGACAAAAATGAAGCAAAATCAGGGACAGTTTGTGAAATCAGGGGCAGTGATAGCTATGCATTACTCCTCAATGAAATGAGTTAAGACGAATTACCCAGCTGTTGTTAGACAACTGCTAAGTAACAGTCACTGATCTAGTGTGCAGTACAAGGGTTGCACAGTGTATTGTTATTTGTTGAAATAAGGATGCACTAGTATTGCTATAGCTTGTACTTACTTGTGCTCGTGTGTGTGTGGTGGTTGCAGTGTAAGAGTAACAATCTGGCTATAATTTATTTCATTTTGTAGTGCAAACATCATCTGCATTGCTGTTATGTCTGTGTGGGTGGGGGAGTGTGGTTGCAGTGTATTTAAGACTGACAAGTTGGCCATTGGAAAATAAAAGGTGTTTTATGTTTATGGTCTAGATTGGATTTATCTTGGACATTTGCTGCTGAAAAGGGAATAATGGTGCTTCAAGCACGACCTGTTATTTTATTTTATTCATTTATTTAGTTGTTGGGGGTGCTGCAGTAGCGTTGTCGCCTCACAGTAAGATGTCCTGTTCGATTCTCAGCTAAAGCGTCTTCTGTGTGGAGACATGCGTGAATGGGCATACCTTCGTTGAAGGTTGTGCATCAGAGTTGGCAACTCGGCATGTAAAAATCTACTGCCAATCATTAGCAGACCGGAGTTCTGCTGTGGCGACCCCTAACCGGGAAAAGCTGAAAGACACAACAACATTTAGTTGTTGGGGAAATTCTTGCTGTGTTTTTTAATAATTTCTTTCGTTTGCCATTACAAACATTGACAGTGGCTATCTTTTGTGGTTTGTGAGGAAGAAGATGTGCAAAAGCAAATGTTAATTGCCACTGTGGTGCAGTGATTAGCAATGTTATTTCACAGTGCTTTGCTCTGCGTGAGTTTTTGGCTGTAGCTTTTTCTATGTGGATTATGCATGCCCTACCTGTCTGTGTGTGTGTGTGTGTGTGTGTGTGTGTGTGTGTGTGTGTGTGTGTGTGTCTATCCATGTACTCTGGTTAACCCTAGAACCTCAGAAACATGCAACAGGTGAAATGGAATTCCTAGCTTCCCTGAAGATGAATTTGCTGCATGTGTGTGTGTGTGTGTGTGTGTGTGTGTGTGTGTGTGTGTGTGTGTAAAATATCACTGCTTTTTATCTGTGCACACATGCATTAATGCTAAACACATACATAACTCTTCTGGGTAGCAGTAAAAATGCAGTTAACAAATAATTGCCTTTCAAAACTAAGGAATAAATCATATCACAGAACATTTAGACATTTTGAGCTTCGGGATCTTGTGCACTCCACACCACAGAATGTATAAATGGATGAAATGGACTTAGTGATAGCCTCTGCCCCCAACCACACCCATCCTACGAGCAAGCACTGCTTAGAGGTGTGTACAGAAGGTTGCTGTAGCTTGTTTGTATGTCTGTGTGTGTGTGTGCATGTGTGTGTGTGTGTGTGTGTGTGTGTGTGTGTGTGTGGGGGGGGGGGGGATGAAGTAGTAATTACATCTTTAATTTTCTTCAAAATCAAACCTCAGAAGCATACACCAGAGGTCATTATAGCTTGTGTTAGGGTTGAGGACACTATGGTCATTGTTTCTTTAACTTTTTTTAAAGACCGCAGAGATGTGCAAAGGTTACTATAGTTTGTGTAGAGGCAGTGTATTGTCTAGCAGTAATAATCTGGAATGCATTACTGTAATCGGTATTTTTTCACTCTCCTCACAATCACACCAGATATGTAAACAGGTAAGCTGTCTTGGGAGGGTAGAGGTGAGGTGTTAGGATGCATGCTGTGCATAAGTATGACAGTATTCTCTTAAAATATGACTATGGCCATTTGAATTTCTGCTTTCATCCCAGTCGAATACCAGAGGGATGCACAGGCAGTGACTGTCTTTTTAAGGAGCAGGGAGGCAGGCAGTATTTCCAAATTGGATTTGTGTGTCCTCACAATAGCCTTGTTAGTTTATTGTGAACTACTATCTTGTCAGCTTTGAACATTAAGCCTTTGGCACAACATGTCTTCCCAAAAAGAAAAAAAATAAGACGGTTATTACTACCTTGTCTTAGCCAGGTAAGCTGTCTTGAAAAGAAGCAAAGAAAAGTAAAGTTGAGCAGCAGCACTGAATTTCTTTCCTTAATCACAATTTTTGTTCAAGCCATCATTGGATGAAAACTTTATGTTAAAAAAAAAAAAAAAACGTTAAAATTCACTTCAAACCAGATAATCATGGCTTCTTGAAAAAGCTGAAGAGTAAAGAAAAATGTGATAAAAGGAAGAAAAAAGTAATGTGATTGCAGTGGGGAGCTAAGATGGGGGAAAACAGAGGTGAGCACTACAGAATGTGTGTGTGTGTGTGTGTGTGTGTGTGTGTGTGTGTGTGTGTGTGTGTGTGTGTGTGTGTGTGTGTGTGTGAGTGTGTGTGTAGACATGCATGTGTGTGTGTGAGTGTGTGTGTAGACATGCATGTGTATGTGTGTGTGTGTGTGTGTGTGTGTGTGTGTGTGTGTGTGTGTGTGTGAGTTTTGGGCGGGTGAAAAAGTAGGCAGTGCCCTGTACATAGAGTTGTTATAATATTTTGTCATTGCAACTAAATGCCAGTCGTGAAAGTCCCTCTGTGAGATGCACCAACACAGTGTGGTTATTTGGCCTGTCTTAACATAAGAGCAACCTGTGTGTACTATTCATAAAAGTTTGCAGTATGAACCATAAGGCTGCTTAGGAGGGGTGGCAGTGACAAGGTGATACTTAGATGAATGTGTCCAGGGGCCACAACTTGATATTTGCTGAGGGGCCCCAAAATGCACTGGCCCTGCCCCATTGTGCCTGTTTTAGACAGATTGTCTGCTGCACATTTCATCTTAGTAAGTTATAATTTGGAAGACATATATTAAAGTGACTCTACTCAATTCCAGATGTCTAAACAAACAAAAAAATGTCCAAAACTTGAGGGTCTCCTTCAACTTGAACACACTCATATATATTTACAGAGACATCATGAATGTGTTATGGAAGAGCAACCGCAGTAAGGCTAACAATCCAGCAATGTGAACATTGATTATAGATGACTGCCACTTTTGATGTGACACCCTGATCCCATGTACAAAAGTGGGAGAAAAGCTAGAATGACTAGCTAGTTGTCTGACAGAACCCATGTAGTTAGAGTTGCAGATGCCACTTCTAAAAACAACAAAGGTACCAGTGAGTACCACAGGCCTGAATGTTGGGCCGTCTCCTATTTGGCCTTTATTTTTCATACCTTCAGACCAACATTGCTGGCCTGCGGTTATCTATTTTGTAGATGACCTTAAACTGAGAGCTGTTATTTGATCTTCCACTGACTCGCAATTTCTCCAAAAGGGGTAGGTCATGTTAACAAATGATGCAAGGACAATGGTCTCAAAACAAATCTTAAAAAATGTACTAGAATTAATTTTGGCAAACAAACCATTTTCACATACCATATAGGTTGCACACTCCTCCATTATGACACTATTGCAAGGCACTTTTGTTAATAATTCCTTATCTTATGAACATCATGTCACTACATTAGTTAGAATAGACTATAAGGCTCATTTAATTTCTAAAGGCATTTCCTCTACATCTAAAGGAGTCCTAATGACCATTTACTTTTATCTCATCACACCACTTACTGAATATTATGCCTCTTTTGGCATGTATTTGTCTAAACACACAGCTCAACTTGACAGACCCCAGAGGTTCCTGACTAAAAAGACCTCAAAATTCTTTGTTATAAGGCAGACCCATAATCCTTTCTCTCTCTGTGCTCAATTTCTTATAGACTCCTCAGTAGGGATCTGTGTCTAGCCTTTAGAGCCTTGAAAGCTCCAACCACATTTGACTTTGCATTCCTTCAAAGTGCAAATGATTCATTAAGTTCCATGTTAAATGATCTAAAGCATCATTAACAAATAATTAAACCACATTGGCATGACAATCCCCATTTATCTCCCACCTCTGGAACAAACTTCTGCGGCAAGTGAAGCAGATTAGCACCGTTGTAATCTTCAAGATAAACCTATATAATTAGCTGGGCAACCTCAAATTCTCCACAGGTATATCTGTACTGCTTTTCTTGAGGATGGAAGGAATGTTTAAATTTGCCTTATTTGGCTAGGTTTGTAATAGTCTGCAGACTGATTGCCTAGTACTTATCTATCAACCTAAGAAACTATGAAGCAGTTGTTTGAGCAGAACTCATATCTTATTATTTTACTTGTCTAAAGACTGAGAAACAGTGATGAAGGAAGCAGTGTGCAGCTATACCTCCAAATGCAAGGTGGCCTTGCAGCTCAGGGGTTAGAACATTGACTGGCCTGGTAAATCAGGGGTCATGAGTTCAAATCTCATCGAGCCTCTGCTTGGACTTTAGTATGAGTTGGGGTTCAGTATAATGGTTAAGATGGTTACAGACACAAAGTATAGTGTTTGATTCTTACCTTTGGAAGGTAAATTGGCTAGGCATAAAATCACCCACAAGAGCAGCTAGCCTAATACTTACCTATGAACCTAGGGATTATATAAAACATTACTTAAATGAATACATTGGCTGGTGGAAATGGTGAAGTGTCCTGGAAAGAAAATTATGTACAGAAGAAAATGAATAAATTGTATGTACTCAAAATGACATTGAGAAGCCCACGTCTTGATTGCTATACCAACTTCTGAAGATCTCACTTTCATAAAAGACATTTGTCAAATACAGGAGGGGAGAGCGTAACAACCTAGTGAAAAGAGTACACCTTATGTTTACAAGAGGCTGCAATACCTTGTTACATATATGAGAAAAAGTATCCTGGCAAAATGAAGTATACCATCGGCCATACCAAGATAGTATGGGTTGAAGTTAAGGGGATTTGCGTAGAACATGGGCTTGTATTTACTCATTCATTCAGTTTGCTATCTGTGGCAGAGCCCTAACCTCACTTGGCCATGTTCAGCCACAGCCAGGGAATAAAGAAAAAATGAATTGATTACAACAATATATATATATATCTATATGGATTCACTTGAAAATCTCGAAAAACTGAAATCCCGAATTTAATTTTTTTTAAATTCTATGTCTGAAAGCTTTAAATCCCAAAATCCTGAAACCCCATAACCACGAAACTTAAAATCATGAACCTACACTACAAATACACCACACACATACACATACACACAATGTACCCCCACAATCAAACATAGAATCCTACACTACAGACAAGCAGGGGGGCAAGACACCCTGCACTCCCCATGTGGGGGGGCTGCACCCCTCACCCCCCTACTTATATATACTAACTCCTAGATCGCACAATCACACACACAAAGGTAACTCACACCCACACAGTTTACAGCCCCTTGCACACACAAATCACAACCCAAACACACACTAACATACACTAAAGCCCGTAATCTACACACTCATACATACTAACTTACACCTATCCATTCACACACCGAAACACCAGAAGCTCCGAACTTTGGGATTTTGAATTTTGCACTTTTGGTGGTTCGCGATTTAAAGCTTTCAGGCATTGAATTTCAAAAAACTGAAATTCGGGATTTCAGTTTTTCGACATTCACTGTTTTTCGACATTCTCAAGTGAACCCATATAAATATATATATATATATATATATATATATATATATATATATATATATATATATATATATATATACACATATACATGAAACATGTGGGAGTGCTGTAAAATAACAGATAATGCTCATTCACCAAACTCACACTGAGATTTACGTTCTGAATGTCAGAATGTCATTATAGACCATACTTAGACAATCTAGTATTTGCGCTATTTACAAGAATTAAGTCTAGCTAGGAATCTTTCAGCTGCATTTAATTGAGTTAAGTACAGATAGTGTATGAGGGATCAAATTTAGAGTTTTGTAGTAAGTAAGCAAGGTGGTTCTGCTATGATTCAAGCATTAACAGTAAACATCTTTAAACAGAAACTTCCTTATCTGGAATTAGATTTTTTTGTAGGAGTTAATTCCTTTTTTTAAGGAAAGTTTGCAGTAGCATTTTTCATTTTAAAGTAAATTTTAGTAAACTCATGCAGTCCAGAGAGTGAAACAATGGCTGATTGTTTTCTTATTTCTGGGGTTAAGGGTACTTGCTGGTAGTCTTTGGTTTTGATCATTAATTTTCAGGTAACGTGTTCCTTTCAGCTAATCCAAACATTTATGTGTCCCAGGCAAGAAGCAGGCATCAGACTCTAGCTACTGAGCTTTCAGTAATCTATGGAAAGCATGAGACTGCTATCCATTTTGGCAACTAGCACCACTGGTTAATAGGTTCCTACGTAGTTACTAGGCATGCAGCTGAGGAGACCACTGAGGAGCCTAGCCTAATTTCCCAGTTGCTCCAAAACACTCTCTGGTCACATGACTTGTTTAAGCTCACAAAGTAGACAAATGAAGGATGATAGAATCAAGCCCTGTTTCACAGAAAGTGACTCATTTAAAGGTTTGAGCCTTAATCCCCTGCACTATTTCCCAGACTACAGGCAGACTAGAAATTTATTTCCAGCATCTGCTGTATCTCCCCCTCATAGTCTGTCTTAAACCTTTACAGATCCTTTAAGGTGAGTGTCTTACAGGTCTCTAGATTCCTCTGTTGATATGTTTTTTCTTCAGCTTGTTGTCCTCTGATTCACTAGTGAATAATATTTAATCATTTTTTGTGACGATTTGCCCCAGCTGCCTGATGACCATGAGACCTGCTGTCAGTTAATCATGCCACTCTGTCCCAACCAAGCTAGAGCTGACTGACAGGAGCTGTTATTCAGGCAGCCAACAATGGTGGTTTGAGTTTTTTATGTTTTTTCTTCCCCCTGTCCCTACTGTACATACATGGCACAGCACTGAGGAGTGACATGTAACTGGCTGTCCTAGAAGTCCAGCCCCCTAACTTCTGCAAGGGGTGCTGCCTTCAAGTAGTCTTGCCCCTATACCTGCAGTACAAGCAATGTCTAATGTGTCTACAACTGTATGCAAACTCTTTCCTTTCCCAGGAGAGGACAGGAGAGCAGGCAACATCCCTTCACTTGTTCTCTTTCCTCCTTGGCTTCTCCAGTGTCATGGCTGCTAATTAAACCCCAATTGCCTGGATTAGAGTCAGGCCTCCATTCCTTTGTTCCATGGGGTCAGGCTACATTTCCTAATTCTTGCAGTACTTCTCTGATTTCCTGCAACTGCAAGGGTGATAAATGTCCTGAAACAATTGTATCATTCAGCCATATGTTAGACCATACCACACCAAATAGGACTGATAGGGTATTATCCAATCTACTCTGTTGTACATTATTGCAAATATTCAGAACTAAAAGTTCTGTAAATGTCATAGTTTTAGGCATAATAACATGAAATATTCTCAACTTTTGTTCTCTGCCTGATATCCTTCATCTTCCTCTCTTAAAACCCAGTTTTGCGTGGTTTTGCGCGTTTTTATGCATAGCGCAACAGCGGGCAGCGCCGCCTAATTGGGTTTAAACTATTCCTGGCTCCACAAAGTCTGCTCTTCACTTTTTCCCTTAGAACTACTCTATCTCTCAATTTAAACACCATATTCTCATTCTAAGGCCCTTCACTGGTCCAATTAAGTAATCTTACAAGTTAGCACTATTAAACCATAAGCACTACTTACTCTTATACTCTCTACGATTACCCTGTCCTCTATTGGTCCGTCTTAAATTCAGTTTCCCTATATTACTCTAGCATGTCCAAAGGTCAGTCAATGGTTTCCTCTCCAGTCCAGCTGGTGAATCTGGGAATTTTGAGGCAATGTTACAACTGTTTCATGTACATGGACAAACCTTTCCTCCTCCAAACAGGTTCAAATAAATGTGAGAGATGCAACTATTTAGCCAAACTGGAGGCTGAGCTCTCTCATCTCAAAACTGGTGTAACCAGTCAGGAGGAGAAGATAACCTCACACAACACAATTCCAGTATCACATAGTCCCACCACATCAGCGAACCAAACACATAAATACACAAAAACATACTCGGAGGCTCTAAATAAAAATCTACCTAATCAACAGAGACCTCCAAAGCAGACATCCAAGAAAACGCTACCTCAAAACAAAACACGCACAACACATAGCCCATAAAGTCAGTGTGCCAAGCAGCCACAGCCCTTAAGGCTGAATAACACACCTGATACTCTTGTAATAGGTGACTCTATTGTCAGACACACTGACGTCCCACTCACCAGGCTGAATAAAGAGAAGGTCACGGTGAGCTGCTGTCAGGTGCTAGGATCTGCCACATAATGCAAGCACTCAGGTCACTCCAAAGCAAATACAAATATGACTCAGTCATTGTACATGCTGGTGTGAATGACCTGAGATGTACCTCCCTGGACTACATGAAAAAAGACATAGAGGAGCTCTCTGATCATGTAGCCCAGGCTGGTATGACCCTGACCTTGAGCAGCATCTTACCCTCACCTAGAATGATGCCACAGTACAAAGATAAAATGATTGATTTTAACAATTGGCTAAAATTTTGGTGTCATTCAAAGGGGATCCAGTGTCTGTCAGCCTGGGATGACATGCTCGACAAGCCACGTTGCTTTGCTAGGGATGGCTTGCACCTGTCACCACTGGGCTTTCGGATATTGGCAAAGGCTCTTGCCACCCCCATAGTGCATTTTTTAGGCAAGGCTCAAATGTCAAACCCACCCCTATAGACAGCACAAGGAACAAGAAACTAAGGGTAATGCTGCTTAACACCAGAAGTCTTAACCTCAAGATGCACGCACTCAAAGCTCTCCTCAGTATGGAGAACATTGATATCTGTGCAGTGACAGAAACCTGGTTCAAGGCTCCAGAGAGCACCCCAGCACTACCAGGCTATACCTCATATCATGCTTTTCAGCCCCAAAACCCAGACCGAACCACAAAAGGAGGGGGAGTTTCCATATTTATCAAGGATATCTACACCTCCAGGTTAGTGGCATTGCACGAAGTATCGGAGACCATCCATGTGCAACTGACAGTGGGCAAGATGGCTTTTCAGTTTATAGCATCCTACAGACTACCCTCTCAAAGTCAGGAATCCCACTCGGCTTTCCTGAAAACATTGGAGAACATGAAGATCTCTACGAACACCATTATATTGGGCGATTTCAACTACCCAAACATTGACTGGGAGCACTACTCAAGCCTCAGCACCTTAGCCCAAAGGTTCCTGGAAATTATAAACTCAAATGCTATGGAACAACTAGTCACCACTCCCACAAAAGGGGACAACATACTAGACCTGATCATTACCAACATGGGAACTCTATGCTCCACACCAGAAGTATATCCCTCATTGGTAAGATCAGACCATAAATTAATTTCACTGGATGTCCACATCCCGACCCCACCCCCAGCCCAGAAAACCACAGTGAAAAACTTCTCAAAAGCGAACTTCTCACTTCTCAAAACCGAAGTGGAATCCTTCAAAGCCCCAGGGTCAGTGGAAACTATGGCCCAAACTGCAGAATCCTATATAAATGCATTCTACGGACATCTCCAGGAATGCATGGATCATGCTATCCCAAACAAAACCAAGACCCAATCATCCAAAGGCAGGCGTCCAGTCTGGTTGACCCCTGCCATAAATAAACTGTACAACAGAAGGAGGAAGCTACTACATGATAGAGCAAAATCCCTAATAGGGAAGGCATCTCTGATCAGTACTAGCAAAAAATTATGATCCCTCATAAAATCCTCCAAGGCCAGCTTCGAGAGAAAAATTGCACAGGACACCAAAGACAATCATAAGGTTTTTTTCAGTTATGTTAGGAACCTGGGATGCAACTCCCAGACTTGCTCTGAGTTGATTCTAAACGACAAAAAATACACTGAACCCACAGACATCGCCAATATCCTGGCAGACAGGTTCAGTGCAAACTTCTCCCCCCCCCCAAAAGAGCAAGTATCTATCCCGGCAGAGGGCTGCCTCCCAAACATCTCTGATGCTCAGGTGAAGGCTGCACTCTCCAAAGCAAAAAAACACTGCTTCCATGGGACCAGATGGCGTCCCAGGTTGCATCCTACATGAACTCCAAGAGGAACTAATCCCTCAAATAAAACAGCTATACAATCTCAGCCTCACTCCAGGATATGTGCCCACAGAATGGTGTACAGCAACAGTGGTCCCACTCCACAAAGGTGGAGCCTCTACAGACCCTGGAAACTATCGCCCCATAAGCCTGACTAGCTTAGTCTGTAAGGCTATGGAGAAGATCATCATGGAGCTCATAAACAAAGACATTGGGGACCTACAGACAGTAGATCCTACCCATTTCGGCTTTGTTAAGGGCAGATCCTGCCTTTTGAACCTGGTTTACTTCTTCAAAACAGTCACCAAAGCCATAGATGAAGGGAAGGTAGTCCACACAGCCTATCTGGACCTTGCAAAGGCATTTGACACAATACCCCACTCGGGCATCATAGATAAGCTATCCAGCTTAAATATAAACCCCTATGTCACAAGATGGGTCACAAACTGGCTCAAAGACAGAACCCACAGAGTGAGAGTTGCTGGAGCCATGTCAGACTCGAAACCGGTCACAAGTGGCATCCCACAGGGTTCTGTCCTGGGACCACTCTTGTTTGGTATATACTTTTCCAAGGTACAGGCAAATGTGGGAGGACTATGGCTCACCATGTTCGCAGACGACTGCAAACTGGGCGTCATAATCGACTCTCCAGCTGACACAAACATCCTTCAAAAAGGTCTCACAGAGACAGATAACTGGTGCCAGTGCCATGGTTTAAAGCTAAATGCCAAAAAATGTATAGTCATACCCTTTGGCAAAAACAGTGTGCCCACAAATTACCACATAGGCGGAAGCCCATTAAGTACAGAGAAAGTTATTAGGGACCTGGGGACCCAAGTTGATAGCAATCTCTCCTTTGAAAACCACATTGCCAAACTGGTTAGAAAGACCTTCTACATAGCCCACCTCATCACGAAGGGTTTCACATCTAGATCAAGAGAGGTAATCGTGCCCTTTATTCATCCCTCATCAGGCCCATCATAGAATACAATGCCCCTTTTGGGATGTACCTTACCCGACACCTGCAGCAATTAGAAAGACCCCAAAAGTATCTCACCAAGAGGATCAAGGGTCTCAAACAGATGCCATATGCTGCTCGGTTAAAAAAACTCCAGCTCTACTCAGTTGCATACCGCCTACTTCGAGGCGATCTATGCCTAACATACAAAGCTATGTCAAATCCAGAATTAATGGACATGCTCCACCTCAGTAAATCTAAATCCCTTAGAGCCACACGCTCCAGGGACTTGAACCTCAGCACAGAAATAAATAAAACTTGCTGGAGGGACAGGTTTATAATCCAGAGGCTCCCTTCGCTCTGGAATAGAATTCCAGTTCATGTGAGGCAGAGCACCTCACTGAATCTCTTCAAGAAGAATCTCGATAGATGGATGGGGGATCGTAGGTTTGTCCCAGGGATTACTCCCGTGTCACTATTAGACAGAGGCACAGTAAACTAAACCTTAAAAAGGGCACAGTATACTCAAATCAAGGGGTGGCGTAAGCCATACAGAATCGGGCTAGGCTTATAATTGCCCCAGGGCAGATAGCCTAGTATGAACCTATGAACCTATGAATAGTTCATATCACTTACCTTTCTTACAATGTTTAAGGGCTTTCCTGTTCTTAGAGCTTCTGCTATCGGACAGCAATGATTTTTATCACTGATTTCCGACCATATACTTCCAGGCTCCTGTCTTTCATGAATCATATCTTCTGCTGATGTTGCATTTGGGCCCTCTGCTTGTCAACTAGTTCCAGAAGATCTCTGAGTCTTAGATGAAGTTTAAGATGTACTCTGCAACAGTTTCCTCATGGAGTTCTGCTTTCCGTTCTCCCACTGCTCATACACTGAACTCAGAGTTCTCTCAAATTATGTCCATACTGTAGCACATTTTGTGAAATGTCTGCGGACTTCTGCAGTAATTCCTGGTGTGCAGAGAGAAGACATGACAGGCATTTGTTCTGTTCTCTTCTGAGCTGTTGCATAAATGCTCTGTCTTGAGGGCTGAATTAAAATGGTCTGCCACATCTTCTGTTTATGGATGACAGGGAGTAGCTTTCAGTTCTCACTCTACTCTGCTTTCATAGATAGATCATCAATCCTAATATGAAATTTGCATCCTGGCCTTTCAGCACTGTGTAACTTCATCCTACTGAAAAATCTGCAGTGAAGAATTTGCTACCTTGTATGGCTTAGTGAAGGACATAGGCTACCGAGTGGCCTTACTATGATTAAGACTAACCTTTAAAATTATCCTTGCTGGAGAGGCAAAACACTGCATGGGCACTAGTATTGCATCATGCCATTTCTACTTGTTGGCATTGCTCAGAGATTCTCCAGTACCCTGCCTCATCATTTGCAATATGAGGCATATTTCCCTGCTAGCCCATCCTTAGGAATCTATTCCCTGTGGAACAACCCAGAGTCCCAGTATACAGATGTATTTGGTCCTTTGCTATTTGCTAACTCCCATAACAAGTATCCCTGTCCAGAAAAGTCACTGACACTAGTACTTGAAATAAGATACCACCTAAGGTCATTCAGTGGAGTAATTTGTATAGGGAATGTCCTGTTAATGAATACTGCAGGCTTAACAAATGCAATATCTGATTCTGTAGCCCTGTTCTAGAAGTCTGGTTTCTCTTCACTATCATAGGAAAACTGTTCTTTGCAGGTGAATGAATTGTCCTTTGTTGACTATGCAACTAACAACCAAAGAAGTTGCCTGCTTTCCCAAACTTTACTAAATTTTAGTTCCGTCTTCCTTTGAACATCTGAGGTTGTTGTGCCCCTTCTGAGTGAACAGGAAACATTTTATCTCCCCAGAGCAGTAATTCTTTTTTGGAACCAGCCACTTCCAGTCTGGGTACTACACCATGCTATGACATCTTTGAATGCCCCATAGGCTGCTTTGGACTTATTTGCAGCCCTTGTGTAACATTTCCATGTACTAGTACCATGGTAATCATGAGGAAAACCACTTTAGTGACTATCTCATCATCTGTGGCATATTTGCATAATGCTATCCTAATCCCCAGTTCAGCAGGCACTGTGCTGAGTCCTTATTCACTTGTATTAACTTAACCAGCAGTTCCTAGTTTGTACCCTACCCCACAAAACACTTTTATCAGAGAATGGCCTTTATTCTGCTACCTAGCAAGTATAAGTATCTCTCAAAGTTATTGTAGTTGCCGTGAAATTTTTCCTAGAGACTTCAGGGTTAGCATTCAATGTAATCTTGTCCCTTGAATAAACAGTGCAGTCAACATCAAGCGTTGTACTTAAAGTATGTAATTATTGCTCTTTCTGTGAATAGATGGCTGCAGTTTTAACCACATTACTTTTGTTCCAGTACTGTGATGGGTACCCACCATCTGAAAACTATGACAAAACTGTCAAGACAGTCTCCATCTTTATCATGAGGAAATAATTTAGGAGAGACCTTGTCATCTTGGATATGGCTTTCACTGCCAGTTTTCTCTCCTCCTTGGTGAAGGGAGAGCCCCTTGTGCTGGCATTCTCACCCTTTTTCTTCCATTATGGCCACTTCATGCTGTGTGGCTTCAGACTCCATCTCCATCACTTCAGCCTCTCTCCATGCCCTGTCTTGTGCCATCTTATGCCTTATTGCCTCAGTCTTTAACCTTTCTATTTCAGTCTGCAGTAAAAGATCATGTGACTATACGTAGGAGACTGGGCTCTCTAATTTTGGAATGTGTCATCTGTTCTTGCCTAGTTGCTACTGGGCTTTGGGATTGTTGATCCTAGTTCTATAAGGTTATCAGCATGTCTTATTTCTGCAGTCTGACATGTGGTGCTTTGTTTCTCTGCATCTTTAATTAACAGTGAAATAGTAATTTTTATACTTTAGATAATTCATTATGCCTGAATGCAACATTGTTACATTTGGCTAGAAAACAGTCAAATAGCTGTGAACTATACATTTCTG